>NW_015654568.1:163646-213280 GCF_001515625.1 Sinocyclocheilus rhinocerous
AAACACACACACAACAAATAGGTAGAACACAGTAAATATTCATTAAAGGGTTAGTTCACCCAAAAATGAAAATTACTCACGCTCATGTTTTTCTAAACCCGTAAGACCTTCGTTCATCTTCAGAACACAAATGAAGATATTTTTGATGAAATCTGAGAGCTTTCTGTCCTGGCATAGACAGCAACGCAACTACATTCAAGGCCCAGAAAGGTAGTAAGGACATCGTTACAGTGCCCCTATTATGGATTTTTGAAAATTACCTTTCATGCAGTGTGTAACACAGCTCTAAGTGAATGAAAACATCCAGCAAAATGTTAAATCTGAAAGTGCACCGTGTATAAAGTTATTGTCTCTCAAAAGAAAGAGTCGACTCTGAATAATTGAAACGAGTCGTTTTTAAAACGAATCCCAAGCCGTTTCATGTTGACATTAGCTGACACAGAATAGCATACGCAGTTTGCGTTCAGTGGATATTCTCCAAAATGGCACCAGGGTGACGGAGACAAATTGTTGAATAAAGTCGTTATTTGTTTTCTTTGCGTACAAAATGTATTCTCGTAGCTTCGTAATATTACGGTTGAACCCCTGATGTCACATGGATTATTTTACCGATCTCCTTGCTACGTATCTGCACCTTGATCGTGGTAATTACATTTCTGTCTGATGAAAGAAAGATTCTTTTGAAGCAGGGTGAAGCCAGTTCGTGTGTGTGTGTGGATGAGTGAGAGAGGGAGAAAGAGAGAGTTATACTATCAGATTGATTAAATGATATTGGATGCAGTTCAGGGTAGGATGAAATAGAAAACTTGTAATACTCCCAATAGTTTGTATAAGTGTGTGTGTGTGTTAGCGTGAGTATGCATGCATCCAAACATGAACAGGTCCAAGGCCTTTATGTTTGCAAGCACACGTACATATGTGAACGTGAACATGATCAACATGCTCCTGAACACTAATAGTTTCTATTACTTTCATTCTTTCCCATTCACTTTGAATGGCTGGACATTTTTGACCGGGAACACCACAAGTGTGACTTTGTGCTATTTTGTACAAAATAAAAGCATTTAAAAGCAAAATCCCTGATTAAACATTAAAGTACACTAGTGTGATAAACAGTGTAAATTTTCATCAGTTTTTATTTAATATTGTGAAAATTATTCATAAATAATGCTTTTTTCACTCAAAAAATGAGGTGCCTACTCTCAGATAAATGAGGCCTACGATTAATCAGATGCAAATATAAATACAAAACCAGTCCTAAATGAAAGAAAAGAAGTTGACAAAAAGATTGAATCCAATCTTTGTTGATAATATAGCATAATGAGTGATTTATAAGCATTTTTTTGAGGCCGGGTCCTTTTTGCTCTGTAACATCACGGGTGTAACAAGGTGAAAAATCTCCCCCAGAAAAGTATGAAAATGATCAAAAAATTTTTTAGAAGTAGTTATACCCTTTGTGAACAAAGTCACAAAATTTCAGTCCAATGCGATAACATTAACTAGTATTTTCGGGAAAAAGAAACATTTTTCAGAGCAAAAAGGACCCGAACACCACATGAGGGTTAATGTAATGACGCATGCCAAATATGATGACAGTGTTTAATTATTCAAAAACTATAGGGTTTTTCGCATTTCCTGAAAAGTAGCGCGTTTGGGCATACAAGGTTTCCATTCAACAGTGACAAGATATATGATTTTAAAATTACCTCAGCTTCTCCGGTTGGCAGCTTCTTAGAAAGCAGCTTCACTCCTGAATCCTTTAGTTATTGTTACTCAGGTTCAGTTCCTTTAGACAGGAGTTTGATGATCATAGAGCTGAAACAACACAAATCAGTGAACTTACAGGCGGACAGTCTAAATATACAACACTGAAAGATTACGTAATTGACCTGTAAGTATACACCACACCCCTTGGTTACTTATGCTTTACAAAACATTGCTTTAGAATCAAGCAGAGCTTTCAGTGAGCAGTGTAACTTTCAATAAAATGTGCTCATAAAGTGGTAGAGATATATTTGATATTATTCTTACTTGGGCTAAAATCTGCTGTAACATGATTGAAAACTGTGCAAAAAATATCATCATAGGTAAATAACAGTAGTATCTTTGAACATATGCAATTTCTCTATATATACTGTTAGTACAAATGTAATGAAAATAAATATCAAAGGTACGACACCATATCCCCTCAATTTTATGACTATTTTAAAATTACCTCAGTCTTACCAGTTGGCAGTTTGGACAGAATGAGTCCAAAGATCAGAGTTTGATGAATGACTGACCTTTATCACAGCACCACACCCCTTAGTTACACATACTTTACAAAACCTTGAATAAGAATCAAGCTGAGCTTCCAGTGAGCAGTGTGACTTTCAGTGAGACGGGTTAATTATTGAATCAGAATTTGTAAATCTTCGTCCATGTGTAAATCGCACTGGATTTGTGTGTGTATTTTGAGACTTTCCTGGCAGCGCTCTACTCTTTAGCCAATCAGAAGCCAGCTTATTGACATGTCTTCACTTCACTTCCTTCTACTGTAGAGAAGTGAAGCCAAAATGTCACAAGATCCGAGCTATGGAAGGTGGATGGGGCCAAAACTCTTTAAACGGAATGTGAAATTTGGCCGTGTTAACAACACGCACTGTTCATCCACATTAACACAGCAATTTTGAGTGCTTTTCTTTTCTTTTTCTTTTTTGTATGTTTAGAAATGCACATTCTGGCCATGTTAAGGTGTCAGTTTTTTGCCACATTTCTTTAGTATATGTAAAGACGCACAGTTTTACCATGTTAAGATGACAAATTTGAACATGTTTCTGAATGCGCTCACATTCTGCCCATGTTTGAACCTGTAATGTTCATGTAATACTTAGAATTATAAAGCAGATTTACCATTAGATTTACCCACATATTAATCATTTCTTTAGTTTATTGCGATATTGCTTTACTGATATCTACTGTGCTAGAGTAAATTACTATAACAATGTGAATTAAGACTTTTCCAGCTGAGAAAGAAGGTTGAACTAATTAACTAAAAAGGACGTGACAAATCATGACGCAAGACTGACATCACACTCAACGTACTGATGCATTATCCCTCATGAACAAATATAATGTCTGTTTGCATACGTGCATACCAGTGTACCATTACGACATCTTTCACGAATAAACATGATGTCTGATGTTTGTATATGTATATACATTCTGGCCATGTTAAGGTGTCAGGTTTGCGGCGTTTCTTTACTATGTGTAAAGACGCAGTTTTACCATGTTAAGACAACAAATTTGAATGTATCTCTCAACACGCTCACATTCTTGCCATGTTCGATCATGTAATACTTATAATTATAAAGCAGATTTACCATTAGATTTATTCACATATTAATCCTTTCTTTAGTTTATTGCGATATTGCTTTACTAAAATCTACTGTGCTAGAGCAAATTACTTTAATGTTGAACTAGTTAACTAAAAAGGACATGACAAATCATGACATAAGACTGACATCACACTCAAAGTACCAATGCATTATCCCTCATGACGACATCTTTCGCGAATAAACATGTCTGATGTTTGTATATGTATATACCAACATACCATCATATACAGCAATTTCATTGGCTGATGAGCGTGTTGTCGCGTTAACGAGGACAAAATGTGCATGTTGACATGGTCAAATTTCACTCATCCCATTCAAAGATTTTTGGCCCCATCTGCCTGATGACCAAATTTGGAGCAAGCATCTGTGCAGTGGTGATCGTGAGGTGAAGCTACAGTTTCCATTTGTGCCACAAACCAGTGCTCGAATTGAATCAAGTCTTATGGGGGGTCCCCACTTTTTTTTTTGGTTGGGGGGGAGGGGCTTGCAATCCTATAAAATACATTTATAATATGAAAAAAAAAAAAAACATGCTTAAGAATAGGCTGGAAGGTCAGGAACAACATGATAGATGTATAAAGCACTATAAAAATAAACTGAGATGTCTTGGAAAAAAAAAACAGTAGAAGATAATCAGATGGCTTCCAAACTCACCGAAGGCTGTGACTGTCAGATTCAGCAGCAGGACAGAAATAATTATTTCATAATGTCTCAGAAAGCAGTGATAAAGGAGCAGTCAGTAACTTCAAATGGACATTAAAAGACTTGTTTAATTTATTTAATTATTTTATCTTCATTTACTAGTGAAAATGTCACAATTCCAGCCTTTCTGAGCAATGCACCAACACTTTGCGCCACCTGGTGGTGATTTCACGAATGAGTTTCACATGTGACCATATAATGACATGCACAATTGTTTTGACATATTTGTGATATTTTTAATCACAAAATAATTAGTTTGATGCCACAAGTCAGTTTTGATCACTTTAATAAATTGTTTAAAATAGTAACAATAAAAAATGAGTGAACGTTTCCAATTTTAAGGAACTGGAACACAAAAGTCCGACATGGACCGGGCTCTAGGCTTACTTTCATTTATAATTTTAAAAATGTAGGAGCACAGTCAAAAAATTCAGGAGCACCACCTGATCAGTAACAAATTAGCCTTCCAATTACGAGGTAATATTTTTTTTTTTTACTTTGTAATGGCATTTTTTCTAACTTTATTGAAAGTATTTCATCTTTTATGTCAAATTCAAAAGTGTATTTTTATAAGCTTTTTTCAAAATTTCTAAGTAAAACTATGGAATAAGAAAAATAATTTACCAATGGAATAAAATCAGTATTAACAAAATTCATTTGCACTACAGAGGTGGCACAGAAGAACACAAAAGTGGCATGTAGGTATATTTACAGACATTTAATGAGGCTCAGAGGTGGCATGAGTGCAATTAAATTCATAAATTCATGTTGAGATTAATGTTTTAAATATAACATTTTGATTATAGAAATATTCAATGATTTAAATAACTGAAATGATACTTTAAAAATGAAACTAAAGCTGCCAGTAGGTGGTGGCAAGTCACTGATTTTATCACTGAATCATTCATTCAGTTGATTCATTCGAACGACTGATTTATTCAGGAACGAAGCAAGTGACTGTCTTTATGAATGGGGGATTAAATAATTGACTGACTAGATTAGTTTAAAAACGCACGGTCATTCATAAAAGAAACACCACTGTGTTTGAATGGAGATGTGCAGCGGCTTAGCTGTGACTTTGTTGATTTCCGTTGACGAAATCAGACAGTGTTACAGTATAGTCAGACAATAAGTCACTTAATATTTGTTTTTTGTTTATTGAACTGATGTATTAAGTCAATATCACACTGGCAAACTCCCTTAATAATCATTAAAAGCTGTCACTCATCTTAGTTCATCACGATCTCACAATGTTCCATTATAATCAACGACGCTCCCTACACTGCACAATGAATCACTTATTTACATCGTGTCTACACTTTGTTTCTTATAATGAAAGGATTTGTGAGCTTGCATAACTCAGCAGTGAACAAAACTCCAGTATTTTGAGCAATTCTGATTAACATTGTGTTCAAGGAATCAACAGATATGTCTGTGATGCATTACTCACCGCTGCAAAAACACGTTGTAAGTAGAAATCTTTGAAGCTCCCCTCAGCGCAAACACAAATATGCTGATCGGGTCAGTCGCACTGGTGCTCCTAAATATTTTTTCATAATCGCATCGTTTTCGCATTGTGCCCTGATGGAGTGGACATTTACCGTATCCTAACTGCGTGTTCCCTTTCATGGGAACTTCGAACTGCGTCCTCTAGGGGTCGCTATGGGGAACGCCTCGTCGTGACCCGTGTCTGAAGCATACATTGAAAAAACACCAACTCGTTGGCCGGCGCCAGCCATGACGTCACTACCGGTGCGACTATAGTATAAATAGGCGCCGGGAGGAAGTGAATGACATGTTCTCCCGGCGCGTATTTATACTATAGTCGCACCGGTAGTGACGTCATGGCTGTCGCCGGCCAACAAGTTGGTGTTTTTTCAATGTATGCTTCAGACACAGGTCACGACGAGGCGTTCCCCATAGCGACCCCTAGAGGACGCAGTGTCTCGTTCCCTACTCAGGGAACCATGGTTATATAAGTAACCTGAGACGATTTTCATCAGATTTGTCTTTGTGATCTTTACTAAAATAAAAATATCTGGGGGCCCCTTTAAGTCTATTTTTTACTTCTTTTGGGGGTCCCTAATGCCTTGGGGTCCCAGATCCCCCCATCCCCTACTCAATTCGAGCACTGCCCCAAACTCCTGCAGACTCAAACGCAAGCACACCCCCTGAAATTTTAGTAGCCTAGCTGCTCCGATTTTGATGTATGCTGAATGTACAAACTTAAATCTTCAATCTCCTCCGAAAACTCTGTGCTGGTGCCTCTGTGACTACTTCACTCAGATAAACTGTCAATCACAGCTGTCAATCATTGGCACATCAGCTTTAATAGCATCAAATTAAAAATATATATATATTAAAAAAAAAACTAAAACCAAACTTATTAGAAAAATCAACACTTGAACACATCAGAGTGATAAGAACTACCTAAAATAACAAACCATTTTTAGGGGGGGAAATTTTTAAAGTGTAATTTGGTTTTTCAGTTTGCATCACATCTCTTTCATTTACATAGAGAGGGCGAGGTTTATTTATGATCTTTACTGAAGCTGGCCACGAGGGGCCAATCAAAATGTTGTGTGCGGCACACCCAGTTATTAGCATCACACTCTTATTTGATCATGAGAAACTGTGTATCATTAAAGATGTAAGCTTCGATATTAGACTGCTGTTTATAATAAAACTGCTACAGTGACAGTAATTTCTTAATTTATGTCAGGAGAGCGCAATCACCATGCAAAATCAGTAGTTGTTTTACAAACAACACATATTTGTATTCAGTTACGTCTGCGGACAAGTAATCCGCTAAACAGCATCCATAGGGCTTATAGTCAAAAAGTGTGCATATTAGAAGAAATAGTGATATACTTACATGCTTACATGTTAATATTTTTTTAGACAGAATGATAATTTCTATTAATTTTCCACTGAATTATGCCATCTGATGAGCATTAGCTGCTTCCAGTGCTGTCTGCCTGTTTTCTCTGCCGCAATCGATGACTCAGAGGAAGATCATTTCCTGCACATGTTCCACTCATCTCACATTACATGCTTATAATGCCCTG
The DNA here is from genome assembly GCF_001515625.1 of Sinocyclocheilus rhinocerous. Lineage (NCBI taxonomy): Eukaryota > Metazoa > Chordata > Actinopteri > Cypriniformes > Cyprinidae > Sinocyclocheilus > Sinocyclocheilus rhinocerous. Next base: position 170,794 of record NW_015654568.1, read on the forward strand.
GCTGCCTCTTCCTATGACGAAGTTACTTTCGCTTTCTGTCTTTGTACATAACTAAGGGCTAAATGAATGCAAAAACACACATTTATAGCCTATACAAACAAAGACTACTTAGAATTGACTGTTAAAGTAAGATGGTGTCTCCACCAATCACATAATTTATCAGATAAATGATCACACATCAGGCCAAATAAGAATTCAATAAATTGATGAAAGCATCCCAGTATCCCTACTACAGTTTGTAGTGTGCCTTAACACTGTATCAGAAACCACTTTGCACGTTTCTTTAAATTCAATTATTAACATATTTTCAATTATTAACATTTAATTATTGTAGGTTTGCCTCATATTCTGATATTGCATTTCACTGTTTTTATTTATGTTGAGGAACACTGAATCAGTTTTTGTGAAAGTGAGATGAGTAAATGCATGTTCAAATTTAGTCTAGATCTAGATTTCTCTCAACACGGCGACACGAGAGCTGTCAATCAATAAATGGATAAAAAGTAACTGCCGTTACTTATTTGAAAAAAGTAACTCAGATATTTTACTGTAAATTAAAAAGGCATTACTTTACTAGTTACTTGGGGGTAACTAAAGTATTAAAATTAATACTTTTATTTAGCAAGGATGCTTTAAATTGATCCTCCTTTCTGAAGGATCATGTGACTGGAGTAATGATGCTAAAAATTCAGCTTTGAAATCACAGGAATAAATTACATTTTGAAATATATTCAAATAGAAAACAGTTATTTTAAATAGTATAAATATTTCAAAATTTTACTGTTTTTGCTTTGGATCAAATAAATGCAGGCTTGGTGAGCAGAAGAGACTTCTTTAAAAAACATTAAAAGTCTTACTGTTCAAACACTTTTGCCTGGTAGTGTAGATATAGTTTCTCAGAGACTGTTTATATTAGAAAGCCAACATTTTTATACAATAAAGCCACATCTGTCAGTTACTCACCCGCACTGCTGCAAACATGTGTATATATAATATACAATTTACACTTGAATAGACAAAGTGAAATGTTGCAACTGACCCCACAACAGGGGACAGTTGCAACATTCTTTAAAATGTAATTAAAATCATTCTTAAATATCATTTTGCAATTTCTTTATTTTATTTGTGCACAGACAGGGTCTTCAATAAGTTAAATTGGCTGTATAAAAACAAAGAATAGTAAATGGAAAAACATTTTCAAGTAACAAGTAGATTTTTAACCTATTTACTTAAAAAAAGAGAGATACCCAACTATTGAAAGTAGTTCTTTATTAATCCATAAAATTACAATTATGTAATGTTATGGCAAGCTTTTAAACAATGTTGTGGTAAGGGACAGCATGTTGGGACAGTTGCAACAACTGACAGCTGTGATAAAACTTGGTATATTAGCTTGACACAATATCATTGACACATGCGCTATGCCTATTAGAAAACACTGATTAAAATGTTATGTTTTTACAATGCTTCACGCAACTGCCCCTCGTTGCAACCGTCCCTACTCTCCCCTACAGAAATTGAATAAAGTTATCAAACACTAAATTCTAAATTAAATATAGATGAATCCGTAAAGCTACAAAAGTCATTGATTTCCTATTTTTTCTTTTGCTCTTTGATGAACAGACATCACAGCAGCTGGGTTATTAGCTTATTTGGCTGCTATTACTTTAAGAGCTGCCGCTGCTGAACGTGACGCGGATCTGACACACATGCTCGTAGTTTCATTTGCGCTTTAATATGAAATGATACAGGCTAGTGCGTGCCGCCGTATTTGTGTGGCAATTGACTGTTCGCAAAGAGCTTGATTGACAGGCGATCTGACCAATCATAACGCAGAATCCGAACAAAACAAACAAATCGGACAGGAGAGTAGATTAACTTCGGTGGACTTAAACTTGAAAAATTGTGTGTATTGACGTCTTTCCGCAGTTGAAATAAAATACGTTCTGATGTTCATTTCTTGCTTTAAGTAAATATGAAAAGACGATCGGTTCACGTGTGCCGCTTGAACTGAGGCACTACATCGATCTGTCACGACACATTAAATAGCCACAAAATTAATTGTTTTAATTTCTTAAAAAATTACCAATTTTGAGACAAATGTTTCATACCAGAAGTAACCTGCTCTGTCTTGTCTGTCGGCATGTTGTCAGTTTCCTCTTTGCTCCGCGATGTATTTTCCACTACGTGAGAACATGGTGTGAATTGTGAGAGAAGCATGGCTTGTCGGAGACAGCAACAGTAACTAACGAGGGTGGGTTTTTGCAAAGGGTCAATTGAAGAGCATGTGCTACGAGCACAGTATACTGGCTGACAGGACAAGAAAATTCATTTTTACTGACATATTGCCTGACAACATCTCATCTGACCAAAGTTCGCGGTTGTTCTAAAAAGTCTCCTGTTTGATGTGCTTGTAAAGACGTTCTTTGTCTAAATAAATGCAATTCCTGTCCAGAAAAAAAAGAGACAGAGTCAGCAGTTGTAAGTGGGGTGACCAACACTAGCTCCGCCCCTGCGTTAACTGTGTTAAATATTTTTTATGCTGTTAAAGTGGAAAAATTAATTGCCTGCATTAATACGCTAATTTTGACAGCACTAACATAATTACAATTAATTATAATTAATTACAATTATTTACTTCAGCTGCCAGAAGTAACTGTAGCAGAATTAATATTTCAATCAAGTAATCTGTTTGTCCAGCAAACATTCAGGGTAATTTCATTTTAGCTTTAAGAAATGTTATTTTTGTGGCCACAGAAAATAACTTTCTTACAGTACTAATGCATTAGAGCATGTACCAAGATCAGGAATCGTTTAAGTGACATTGATCTGCAAGCAGTGACAGACAAGCAGCAGAAGATGAAGAGAGCATGAGGTCATTGATGTAGTGGCCTTTTAACTTCTGGCAAGGTCACACCTCCAGGGGGTCAGTGAGCCAAATGGTAACTTAAACTTTCGGAGGAAAAGTTTACGACTCTTTGTCTTCTAGCAGGGTGTTTTGCATATTAGATTGTGTAGGGCATTAAATGAGGATTAATTTGATAGGAAGCATGATACTAATATGGTTACATTATCTGGGGGTTCAATCATAAAACATGCATAAAACAGTATACAATACAAAAGACACTATACAAGACAGTAACAATCATATGGCGCTTTTCCACTGCATGGTACGGCACGGTACGGTGCGGCACGGCTCGCTTTTGGGGGCTTTTCCACTGCGTACAGTACCTGGTACTTTTTTCAGTACCACCTCGGCTGCGGTTACAAGCGAGCCGTACCGTTACCAACATGTAATGCGTAAACCGTGCTGATCACTGATTGGCCGGAGAGAATCGTCACTACCTGCGTCATTGAACTTGCGACATGAGACACTAGACCCGCTAGATTAAATCAGCACAGCCAGTGAGGATCGAAACACAATTTTTAAAAAAGTTTAAATTAGTTGAAATATTTCTAATTAAATTAATTAAGTCTCATTGCCTCCAGCTGTTTGTGATTTACCATTTAGCTCACCTTTGTATATATTAGTGATGTTAGGTTCTTGAATGAATCGTTCTTTTGAGCCGGTTCTCAGGAAGTAACCGGTTGAGCCGGTTCACAAATCGAACTGAATCGAACTTTAGTTGCGGGTTGATGACGCAGGACGCACAGCCGAAGTAGCACGTCCAACTCAAAAAGAACCGAATGAGCCGGTTCAACCAACTGTCGAAGTTTGCCGAGGATTACCACTTTATTTTTTGAATGTTTCAATATGTGTTGACACAAATGACTTATTTGAATTTTTAATTGATACAACATGGCACTGAGTTGTTAGAAAAGAAATGCGTAGAGATGTTATTGCTTGATGACGTCAGGAACCGATTAATCGGCTTTTTGAACCGGTTCAATGAGCCGATCTGTCCAAAAAGAACCGGTTCGCGGAAATGAATCGGACTTTGCATCACTAGTGTATATATACTGGGCTGACTGAGCTTTGGGTTGTGGAGGAATTGCTCTGTGCTTGCTGCTGACCGGTCTGTTTTCACCTTGTGTGATGCATTTTGCTCTTTTGTTTCATGTGGATTACTTTATTAAATGCTACACTTGGATCTTTCATAGAGTCTGTGAGTGTTTCGTGAAAGCTCAGTCAGCCCAGTATATATATACATACATACATACATACACACACACACACACACACACACACACACACACATATATATATATATATATTTATCTGCTCCATAAATAATTCTAGATAACTTATCTGAATTGTTTAAATGTGTAGAATCCATAAGCTTGTTTTTCATCAACTGGTCAAAATTTAGGCTACAGTAGGGCATGCAAATGCGGCCAGACAAAAACTGCACACAAGCTGAATGTAAATGTAAGTCTCTGTAAAATCTACTCTATGACAGCAGGTGGCGCTTATGGAAACGGTGAATTAGAGCCGTTTCCCGTGAACTCCGTAGACAAAGCAGCATTGCAATTAAGAACACTTCTTTAGGTATTGCATGGAGCGAAGATGAAAACAAAATGGCATCGAATCTTTTCTGAAGACAGTCAGAACCTTCAGAGATGCATTCATATAATTAATTCATTCTGCAAATACATTAGTTACCAAATAATACACGCATTCTTTCTATGAGGGTTGCGCTTCACTAAATAAAATGATTTCATAAATACCTGTTTACAATAAGCACTTATTCGCGTGTACACAGGACAAAGTTTGAGGGCGCACACACGTAATATCTGATCAGCGCAGAGCCATGATCACTATATATTCGTATTACAATAATGCACTCTTGACATTTGCCATTAAAATAACGCCAAAAACAGCTTCAAATGAACTATGAAAACGAGAATAAAGTCGTAAAAGCTGCAATCCATTTCTTATTGGTTAAAATGAACGGAGACTATCTCGTGTTTTTCAGTGGGTGCTCAGGTATTGGCGCCTATGCCCTTGGCACTCTTTTAAAACCTCCCAGCTTTTCTGCCGTCTTTTCACACGAAACGAAACTACTCTGCGTGATGTGCGCACATGAGTGTTACTTAAAACTGTGCTTTATGCTACAGTATTTATTTATCATCAGTTGTTCAAATCGCGGTAATCTAATATGGTTATAATGATAATTAAAATATGAAACGGTTAATACTAACCGTGGGGAATTTTATCATGATTTATCGTCAAACCGGTAATCGTTACATCCCTAGTAACGAGTAATAAATTAAAATTTTGAGTAACGAGCCCAAAACTTCACACAATGTCCTGGAGATATGCATGTTCATTCATAGAAGGTTTTCTCTATGAATGAATGAGGAAGAGTCCCTTTTCATGGGCATTATGTGTCTTTCCTATGGGGAAATGGAGTGAGAGTTGCTCTGCATTCCATTAAGCCATAAAAGCTATGTTACTGTATCTGCCTGAGGTTTCTTGGCTGCCATGATAACCAGTATCCTGGGGCGTCGTTCACAGACATCCTGGCACCCAGTCCGATTGTTGGGTGAGGGGTCTGTTGGATTATTTGTTAAATATAACAAATAATAATGTGTCTGATTTGTCCATCTGTTACACATCCTGTTTTTATAATCACTGTCAACATGAACATGCATATGTATATATCTATTCTAAAAAATATTTAAAATAAAGGACACTTGTTTTGACGTTTTTAATTGTGTCTCATAAGACCTAATACTTTTGGGGGTCACTGTATATCTTGTAATTGTTCATCCTGTTGTTTAGCATCACACAGAGACACTGAAGCATTATAAAGCACAAATCCAGCATAGAGGGGTTCAGTGAATGTGGTGTTGAATGTGTGTAAGTGTCTGAGTGTGTTTGTGTCAGAGATGCTGTAGAAGGACAGAATCCCAGCCGGCTCGTCCAGATACACTCCTACTTTGTTTAAGGGAGGTGCTGGGGGACTTATGTCTATTCTCTGTTTATGCCAGGCAATCAGTTTCTCCACAAAACAGCTCAGAATCCAGGATTTGTCATTGGCTCCGAACCTGCTGTCATCACCTTTTCCTTTCCTGCCGATTCCTTCATATGACAGCACCATATCACCCTCCCCACTCCATTCAGCCTCCCAGTAACAGCGTCCAGACAGACGCTCTTTACACAGAACCTGCTGAAGGCCGTCAAATCTCTCTGGATGATCAGGATATGACATCGGTTTTGAATTATATAACAACTTTTTGTTGCTCTCTAAAAGAGAGAGCCGATTGTGTGCCGTGTTTGGATCCAGTGTGAGATCACAGAAATCTGCATCAAACCACAAGAAAAAAGGACATTAATAAGACCACAAAATATTTAGAAGAATCAAATTGGACTTGGATTTACTTATTGGTTCCACAAAAATATTTTTGAACACATATACACTAAAACATTTTATACTTGAGACCTTATTCTAGTCTTGTTTAAAATTGTGTACCATGAAGAAAATATGTGTAGACCTACATTTTTGTAGTCCTGCTTTAATCATGTTCTCTCCCCCGTGATCCAGACTGTCAAAGAAAAAAATAAAGCATAATTTGCCATGTTCTATTCATCTGAATAAAAGTCTTAAAAATACAATGCAAAAAAATATATATATATAAAAAATCAGCAAATAAAGTAAATAATCATTACATTTCAGAAACTTTCCAGAAGTTTTGGAAACTTTACAGGGTTTTTTTGGAAACTTTATGGAATTTTCTGAAACTTTTGGAAGGATTCCAGAAATTTTCTGGAATTTTTCAACCCCTTTGCAACCCTAGTTAGGAGCCAAGCATAGAAGGTGCAAAAGCAACTATTGTATCCCGCATTATATTTTCTTCTTCTTCCGCTCGAGTCTATGGCAGCCCACAGAACCGCTTGCGAGAAAGTTATGAAATTTGGCACACAGGTAGAGGACTTTCTGAACATTAACTACAGCAAATTCCTCTTCTAGGGAGCTCGCGCTGCATCCTGTAGTGGACACTTTGGGGACTGCCGCCAGCAGGACCCGAGTCTGAAGCACATGTGAAAAAACTCCAATCCTATTGGTCCATGTAGCCCGTGACGTCTTGGGTGGGCACTCGGAAGTATAAAAGGCCACCCGCTGAACACGTCACCAACTTTTGTTGTCTTCAGGAGCCGTCTGTTTGTTCAGCGTGTGAGTCGAGCAGCGCTTTAGGGAATGTGTGCCTCTGTGTTTGGTTTCTAACACTTGAGGGCATATTCTGACTTTTGTGTTATCGTTTTTAGCGAGTCGTTTTTTTAGCTCAGAGCGTGCGAGACCACTGTGCCTCTCTAATTTGCATATTATCGTGTGGAGAGTCTCGTTGAGCATGGATTTAGATGCTCTGTTGAGAGATGCTTGTGAGCTTTCTCTCCCAGGGTGTTTTAGTGACCTAGATTGGTTTGGGGGTGTCCCCCGAAACAGCTGCTGTGTCGTGTGTCACTCAGTTTTCTGCTGCTGATGCTTGAGAGCGTTTGTGGCCACGATAATCATGGTGTGGCATCTGTTGGTAGACTGGCTTTCTGGGCTCCTTTGACATATCTGTCAAAGGTCTATTAGATCAGGTAGGTGTGGGCATGGTCAGCGGCCTTCGAGAGGTTAATTCTAAGCCGGTTAAGGTCCTCTTTACCTCTGAGGGGTCTGGCCCATCGTGATCTGAGGATCATAGACATGGCTAGTGAGCAGTACTCTCCTGCTCCTTCCCCCTTCGGGAGTTGAGTCCAGAAGATGATACCTCACTCCTCCTCCAGAGCGTTTCTCAGCACAGGGTAGTAAGGTTGGGCGGTCTGATTTTGGGGAATGTCTCTTCCTGTGTTAGCCAGATGGGTTTAGGAGTGGGCTGCCTCCCCAGGTCTCTGGGTATTTTTAAGTGGGCGGCCCCTCTGAATCCCGCATATTAAGTTTGGGCTGAGTAGACTGTTCCCCTGCCTCTGGGCTTTTAAGTGGACAGCCCCTGCTCAGAGTGTAGCTGTCTGTGGATAGTTATGCTCCAGCTCAAACTTACTTTGCTCTGCAATATAGTGGTCTGAGGGCAGCTGTGTTCCAGCCTGGCTTCTATAACTAGGTTGGGATCCCCTTGGCACAAGCTCTCTCAAGTAAGCGCTGAATCTGTGTTTAGGAAACTGCTATTCGAGGATAGCTGTGTTCCAGCTCGGAGACTGCTCCCTTTATTAGGGGACTGAAGTAGCCTCCTTGAGCCCCTCGCCTAGACTGTGCTGTCTGCCCTGTTTGGGTTTTAAGTAGTGAGTGCTGTCAATCGATTAAAACATTTTTAACTAATTAATCGCACATTTTTTTTCTGAAATTAATCGCGATTAATCCCACCTAACATTAATGTTTTTAAATATACTTTTATATTGCAATAATTTCACATTTAATCTTCAAATTAATGTAGAAACAACATAAAGTCAGTATGTTTTTAATATTTGTTTAATGGCATCTTTTTTATGACTGAAGGCGATACCATTTATTTATTACTGATACCAATACTACTGATGTCTCTAGGAAATTGTTTTTTTCCCACTAGTATTTAACCATTGACTATATGTAATGCTGACTATACTAACATTACAGTATAATTGAGAGCTATCAATTTTAACATTTATTACGACTTTAAAAAATAACTTCTAATTTAAGTGAACTTAAACCAATCTTCACATAAACCCATTATAATAAATGTCATATTTACCTGTGCCCTTAAGCAAGTAGGAAATATACAGAAATTGAATAAATTTATCAAACACTAAATTCTAAATGAAATGTAGATAAATCCTTAAAGGTACAAAAGTTATTGTTTTTCTTTTGTTCTTTGATGAACAGACATCACAGCAGCTGGGTTATTCGGTTATTTGGCTATTACTTTAAGAGCTGCCGCTGCTGAACATGACGTAGATCTGACACGCATGCTCGTAGTTTAATTCGCGCTTTAATATAAAATGATACAGGCTAAAGCACACCGCCATATTTGTGCATGCAATTAATGAGCATGCGCTACGAGCACAGTCAGTATAATGGCCGACAGGACAGGTTAATTCGTTTTTACTGACATATGGCCTGTCCTGACATCAGTTCACTGTTGTTCTACCGAAGCTCCTCACCACCTGTATGGGCAATCTTCAGCCTTATCTGAGGGAACTGCTATTCAAGAATAGCTGTGCTCCAGATTGGTGACTTCTCCCCTTACTAGGGTATTTAAGTAGTGCTCTCCTTGCACCCCTTGCCTAGAGTGTGCTGTCTCCCCTGTTAGGGTTTTTAAGTAGATAGCCCACTCTCTGTGGTCTTGGCAATCTTCAGTTAGGACCCCTGGAGGATAGCTATCTGAGGATAGCTGTGTGCCAGCTCGGTGACTGCTCCCCTTGTTAGATTATTTAAGTAGTGGACTCCTTGAGCCCTTGCCTAGACGGTGCTGTCTCCCCTGTTAGGGTTTTTAAGTAGATAGCCCACTCTCTGTGGTCTTGGCAATCTTCAGTTAGGACCCCTGGAGGATAGCTATCTGAGGATAGCTGTGTGCCAGCTCGGTGACTGCTCCCCTTGTTAGATTATTTAAGTAGTGGACTCCTTGAGCCCTTGCCTAGACAGTGCTGTCTCCCCTGTTAGGGTTTTTAAGTAGATAGCCCACTGTTGGTGGTCCTGGCAATTTACAGTGGGTTCCCCTTCGTAAGAACATGGCTATCTGAGGATAGCTAAGTGCCAGCTCGGTGATTGTTCCCCTGCTTAGGGTTTTTAAGTAGCAGTCTCCTTGAGCCTTAGCCTAGACTGTGCTATATCCCCTGTTAGGGTTGTAAGCAGATAGCCCCCTCTCTGTCTGGGCAGTTTTGTGGGAAGGTATTGGTAGATAGCTCACATAGCATAGCTATCTGAGGATAGCTGTGTTACTAACTTAGTTTAGATGTACCTCATTCATCTGAAATTGGGTTCCCCATTTTTCAAATTATCTAAGCAGCCTGGGGCATCAGTTGCTTGGCCCCTTTCTTCCCTTTCGGGGGAAGTCGTGGCCTAATGGTTAGAGAGTCGGACTCGTAACCCAAAGGTTGCAGGTTCGAGTCTCGTAGGGATTGTAGGTGGGGGGAGTGAATGTACAGCGCTCTCTCCCACCTTCAATACCACGACTGAGGTGCCCTTGAGCAAGGCACTGAACCCCCAACTGCTCCCCGGGCGCCGCAGCAAAAAATGGCTGCCCACTGCTCCGGGTGTGTGTTCACGGTGTGTGTGTGTTCACTGCTGTGTGTGTGCACTTTGGATGGGATGAATGCAGAGCACTAATTCCGAGTATGGGTCACCATACTTGGCCACATGTCACGTCACTTTCACTTTCACTTTCTGAGGAAAGGTTAGGTGTGTCTCTATCAATTTCTTGGTGCTCTCCCACCAGGTGGACAGGCATGTGCCATGGCATGGCATAGTTCGCATTTCATTCCCCAAAGTGTCCACAAGAGGACGCAGTGCGAGTTCCCTAGAAGGGCAATGTCTCGGGTTACACATGTAACCATGGTTCCCCGAGTGTCTCGTTCCCGAGAGGGAACTGCGTCCCCTCGCCATGCCTTTGGCCTGGCTGTTTCGCATCTCCTTCACACAACCAAGTTGGTGACATGTTCAGCAGGTGCCCTTTTACACTTCTGGGTGCCCGTCCATGACGTCACGGGCCACGTGGACCAATAGGATTAGAGTTTTTTTCACACATGCTTCAGACACTGGTCCTGCTGGCAGCAGTCCCCAAAGTGTCCACTAGAGAACGCAGCGTCTCGTTCCCTCTTGGGGAACCATGGTTACATGCGTAACCCAAGACGTTTGTCTCTAACTCAAACCCTGTAGCACCACCAACTGTCTAAATTTGTCTATGCTAATAATCTTTGAACTGTAAGTTTTTTTCCCCTCTAATTCTTTCGCTTAATGAGTTCATTGCACCAAATTACATCATTTTCTGTCATTAACTTTTTTAATATTCTGAATTTTCAGGGAAAAAAAGGGTTTTCTGAATTCGTCCTAGAAGGTTTAGGCTATGTACACACTTGGCGTCTTTTTTGAAGCTGCCAGCGTCTGTTTTACATTATAATCCTATGGAGTAAACCGTGTTATCAAAAAAGTCTGCTTTTTTAAACACCACCGCCGGTGTCTTTTAGCTCAGAGCGTCTTTTTAAGTTGAAAAAAGTTCAACTTTTCTGAAAAAAAAAACGCCCTACGTCAAGTGCCTTTTTGACAGCTGACCAATGACAAGCGAGTAGTGAGACCTGTCGTTTTCATAACAACAAGAAAAAATGGAGAAGGTGCCAGTAGATAAACTTTGTTTAATCTAAATATGCCGCAAACCGTGCATCATCCAACCGGAGCTCCTGCACTAAATTGTTGTAAGCACCATATGGTTTACTTTCCCATATGTCGTCGTGCACCCACAAACGTTGCTGTGAACTGACGTTCTCCTCCCCGTTAACTTCAAAAGCCAATGCAAGAGCTAACATCCTCTTTCTGGACATTTCCGCACCACACAGCACTAGGCTACTGTTACGGCTGTTGTTATAGTAACAAAAGATGCCCTCGGCTGCTATTTGTAACCAAAACGCTGACAGCTTTTTTTTTTTTTTTTTACTAAAAATTTCATCCAGTCCCTGTTTACAGTTGTTTTGTCTTCCATATAAAATGTCTACTTTCATACTGTTCCAGCAGTCTTAAAAAAAGCACCCTTGTCAACTTTTTCTTGTCAAAAAATATGCCAAGTGTGAACATGCCCTAATTTTTAATTTTGTCGTAAAATTTTGCAAAGGTTGCAGAAAATCATGCTTTATTTTTGTAGTTCTGTAGTATACTACTAGTGCAAAAACTGCCTACCCTACCTTTAACAGAAAAACATTGGCTATGTAAATGTTTAATTGGATCATTTTCTGCTGCTGGAGTCACATTCTCAGAATGTGTGCTATTTGTATATTATATTTTATATTTGTGTGCTATAATCTATGCTATTTGTATGGACATGTAAATATGTATTTTGTTTGTCGTTCAATATGTAAACAAACATCATCTCAGTCCCTTAATTTAGAGTTCATGAAGTAAATCATATACAACTACATTTAATTAAAAAGTGTCCATCATACCAAAGTTTTTCCAGTTTGCAGTTTGGATCCTCCTGTCTGAGCACTGAATCTCCAGGGTGATTGTAGCTCAGATCCAGCTCTCTCAAATGGGAGAATTTTAAACTCCGAGCTGAAGCCAGATGAGAGCAGCCTTCCTTTGTCACCATACAACCAGATAATCTACAATGACAGACATCAAAGGAATAAATACATATTTATGAATGAATGAATGAATGACTAGTTTAAATTTGCCTCAGCTTCTCCAGTTTACAGTTTGGACTCTTCAGTGCATCAGAGAGCAGCTTCACTCCTGAATCTTTCAAGTTATTGTTACTCAGGTCCAGCTCCTTTAGACAGGAGTTTGATGATTGAAGAGCTGAAGCCAGACTTTCACAACACTGATCAGTGAAATTACAGATGGACAATCTAAATTGAAGAGTAAATGATTACATATTTGACCCTTATGTTAGCACCACATTTAGAATGCATTTGATGCTTTACAAAACAAATTTTACAAAGCTTTCAGTGAGCTGTGTGACTTTTAGTAAATTGTGCTCCAAATTTATTGGATATTATACTTGAATTGTGACATTACAAAGGTTTTTTTTTTTTTATCTGATTTCAATATTGTTAAATGATGCTGTAATATTTTTAGAAACTGTGTAGACTTGAAATACTGAAAAAAAGTCTTATGTTCTTAGGCAAATAACAGTATCTTTGAACATAGCCACTTATTCACTCTTATCCAACATATCCACTCTCTATATACTGTTGGTAAAATAAAAAAAGTAATAAAAATATATACAAAAGAATCTGACAAAACAAACCTCAGTTTTTCTAGTTGACACTTTGGACTCTTCAGTGCATCAAAGAGCAGCTTCCCTCCTGAATCTTTCAGGTCATTGTTACTCAGGTCGAGCTCTCTCAATGAGGAATTTATTTGTAGCGCTGTAGCCACACATTCACAACACTGATCAGTGAGATTACAACCTGACAATCTAAAAAGAACAGGAAATTCTTAATTAACACATTGCAGAATACCACTTAAATAGGAAGATTGCAAAATAATTTTATCTCACCGTTAACAACTGTTACTTTGTCCTAAACATTTCAAAGCACCATTTATCACAATCATAGTTGATCTCTCTAGGGCCCTGTTTACACCTGGTATTAAAATACGTTTTGGTCGATCGGATCACAAGTAGACAAGGGAGACACATCCCCGTTCACAGCTGGTGTTTTAAAGGGGTCATCGGATGCTAAATTCACCTTTACATGTTTGATCTGAAATTTGTCTTGGCAGTGTGACACAACCACCCTATAATGATAAAAATCCACCCAGTGTTTTTTTTTTAAATATCAATAAATCATGAGCACTGTCTCAAATAGGGTTGCCACCTTCAGCGAGGCAAAATAAGGGACACCCATTCACAAAAAAATGCCAAATTGTATATGACATATATGATTATTTACTATGTATATATTTATGATTAATATAAATGATAAATTAATAAATATGGGTCTATGGGGTCTATGAGTTATTGGGGACCAGAAACTGTTTGGTTACCCACATTCTTCAAAGTATCTTCTTTTATGTTCAACAGAAGAAAGAAATGTTTGCAGGTTTAGAACAACCTGGGTAAATTATGACAGAATTTTCATTTTTGGGTGAACTGTCCCTTTAAGTCAGACAGTCCACCGTGAGCAACTGAAATGCTTGTCTGCAAACTGCGCGTTCATCAGTTACTGGACAGACACATTGATAACGTTCCCATTCAGCCCTACATCTGGAGAGCCTTGTGTTCAAAGGGCAGATTTGAGCTCTAAATGTTTTAAACCGTGCAGGTTTAGCGCATGCTGCGCTCATGTGAAAGGGCATTAACGGCGCATGCTCTGGAGACTATGACTACACAATGGAAACAAAGACGCCAAAATGCAATCACGCTCAAATGAGCTTCTCTAATACTTATTATTATTATTATTATTTGATTTTTTACTTCCGACATCTGAGCCACTGAAGACGCAGTGGATTACTTTTGTTTTTGAAGCAAATGTGCCCCCGATCAACCTAAATGTGCCTTTTTATGAATCTTTGCAAATCGCCTTTCCTAATAATGTGCTAGTTAGCAAGTTCCACGACAAATGCGGCTAAAGTTTACAGTATCAGAGAGAACTGCTCATCACCCCACGGAAGAGAGGGGCAGGGTGAGCAGAGCTCATTAGCATTTAAAGGGACATGCACTGAAACGGGTCGCTGTGAACAGAGCTGTTTTTGACAAGTTTAAAAAGGTGTTTTTTACACTACCATTGAGAAATTTTAACCAAAGTATGTTACAGACTTTTCATTAAGACCCTAAAGAATCATATCAACTTGTGGAAAATGGGCATCCAATGACCCCTTTAAAACGTCTCTTCTGTCCACTTTCGACCACTTCTGTTCTGATTTATTTTGAAGTGAGGGTGTATGGTCCAGTCTATGTAGGCTTTTTTTCATCTTTCGGTCTAATATTGTAAAATAAGCTTACACAATTTACAAGCCTAACACTGTGTGTGTGTGTTTCCTCTATTTTTAAAAAATTTACTGCATGAATAAATGAAAAATCTTTAACACATATCAGTCAAAACATTTTGTGTAGACCAATTTATTTTATTCTTATCATATGTCATTTTATTCTGCTCGAAAGTGGACAAGATCAAAACGTTTTCGACCACGTTCACACCTCTATTTATCGTGTCGTCCACTTCGAATTGACAAAAACACATCTTAATACCAGGTGTAAACAGGGCCTAGAAAGGACACAGGAGATAAATTGTGATTATGTTGAGATTACAACTCGTTCCATGTTAAAACTTCTTTTCACACAAAATGCCAAATGCCAAATGCTTACAGGGCTTTTCTGCAGTTCCTCACAGCTGGTATCAGTCTCCTTCTGCCTTCATCTGATGTGTTGAATTTCTTGAGGTTCAGTTCATCCAGCACCTCATCTGACATCTGAAGCATGTAGGCTACTGCTGAGCAGTAAGGGAGAGAGAGTTTCGTCCATGAGAGTTTATCTGAATTCACAAAACTCTGAATCTCTCTGTAGAGAGTCTGATTATTCAGTTCCAGCAGACAGAGGAAGAGATTGATAGACTTATCAGCTGAGAGTTGTTTGTCACCAAAAATTGTATCTTTAATATATGTTGTGATCGCATTTTAGGCCCCTAAGTTGTCCTCCGTGTATGTCAATAGATCCTCTAAGAGTATCTGATTGGACTCCAGTGAGATGCCCTGCAGGAAGCGGAGGAAAAGATCAAAGTGTCCAGTCTTCAATGATTTATCAACTGCTGCTTTAAGCAGCATGTACAATGACAATTGCTTGGATATGTAAAATGACTTCAGTACTTCCTTGTTGTCGTGTAGGTGGCAGTAAAACACATAGAGAGCTGCCAGAAACTCCTGAAAGCTGAGATGAATGAAGCTGTAGACTTTCCTCTGATGAATCACAGATTCCTCCTTAAAGATCTCTGAGCAAATCCCAGAATACACTGATGCTTCAGTGACGTCTAAGCAGCTCTCAATCAGGTCCTCCTCATAGAACATCACATTGCCCTTCATCAGCTGATTGTAAGCCACTTCAGCAAGTTTCACAATAACTTCTCTGTTGGACTGCAGGAGTTTCTCTGGATCTCTCTCTTCATACTTCTGGCTCCTCATGTTGATCTGAATGAGCAGGAAGTGGATGTACATCTCAGTCAGAGTTTGAGGGATTTTTGCATTGATATCTTGTTTCAGGATGTTTTGAAGCACAGTGGATGAGACCCAGCAGAAGACGGGGATGTGGCACATGATGTGGAGGCTTCTTGATTTTGTGATGTGTGAGATTATTCTGCTGGCTTGATGCTCATCACTGATTCTCTTCCTGAAATATTCCTCCTTCTGAGTCTCACTGAATCCCTGAATTTCTGTCACCTGGTTGATGTAGTTAGAGGGGATCTCATTGGCTGCTGCTGGTCTGGAGGTGATCCAGATGAGAGCAGAGGGAAGCAGATCTCCTCTGATGAGGTTTTACAATAACGCACACACTGATGAAGACTCATTTATATCAGAAACTTTCTCACTGTCTGAAAACGTCAGTGTGATTCTGCTTTCATCCAGCCCATCAAAGATGAACACAACTTTACATTCTTCATAAATCTTTGAGTCCAGATCTTGAAGTTCAGGATTTAAGCCCAGCAGAAGTCTGTGAAGATTGTACTGACGATCTCGGATCAAGTTCAGCTCTCAAAATGGAAGCACAAATATGAAATCCACATCCTGATTGGCTTCTCCATCGGCCCAGTCGAGAATGAACTTCTGCACAGAGACGGTTTTTCCAATTCCAGCGACGCCTTTAGTAAGGACAGTCTTTATTTTGTATTTCTCCTCCCATCCTGGTTTAGGTGGGGGGTTAAAGATGTCATTGCAGCAGATTGTAGTGTCTTGTGTTCTGGTTGTTTTCTCCATCTGTAAAACCTCATGTTCTTCATTCACCCCTTCTCTCTCTCCCTCTATAATGTAGAGCTGTGTGTAGATGGTGTTTAGGAGTCTTTCATTCTCTCGTAGGTTGATTCCCTCAAATAAGCGCTCATACTTTTTCTTCATTCTGGTTTTGTGAGTGGTTTTGACTGTTTTAATGGAAAATTCATTTTCCCCACTGCAGGCCCATCAAAAGAGAAAGCAATTAGAGCATTTTGTCTACATTTCACATCGCACAGAACAGAGCTCTTTTAGGTATATACCATGCTGGCATGCTACACAAATATACTGCAAATTTTTTCTCTAATATGCATGTATTCTTTGTCCAATACAGGCAAAAATCTCACATGGCTCCAGCGGTCACTGCTTGATCCACTGAATTTGTAGTCTTTCTAGACACGCAACTGTCTATGTTACAAATGTTAAAAAAATGCACTCATACAGTCGCATTTTATATCTTGAACTTTGTGGGCATTTTTATTCATTTTGGTGGCATTTCCAACCTTACGTGAAGCTGTTTTACACCAGCTTGCTTGCTGTTATGCTTGATGGAGGATTAATGCCTAAAATAGGCTGGCAGTTTTTTTAATTGATTTAATTTCATAGCAGTGACAAACACATTGCTATCTGGCTGTCACCAATGAAGACCGATCAGGAAGATGAGGATGCTGCTCGATTTGTGTGTGTTAAATGTGTCGGCTTTCACTGTGTCACTCATTGTGAAGGCTGTGCCATCTGGAGGTTACATTTGTAAAAAGGGCACGTATCTAGTCAAAGGCCAAACTAAAAAGGTGCTTGAGTAACACTTGGGATCTATCTATGCATGTGCATGGCCTTAGATAAAATCTTTTATTATAATAAATATTTATATACCTAATATTGCATGTTTGTAACAGATATCCACTCAGTTGCAACTGTTTTGGAACAAAAAACAAAAACTCCTCTTTTTCTCTTAGAGGTACAGAGAAACTACTGAAAAAAAGAATCTCACGTGGCTTCAGGATTCACAGCTCCAGTTCTGAAATTAGTTGGTGGATCCAATAAATTTGTTGTCTTCTCTCTCCTATCATAGCGACGTTTTTTAGCAGGAGAGCCCTCCTCCATATCCATGATTTCAGATGCTTTTCTGAAAACATAAGACACAGTACAAAAAAAACACTGCACGTGCAAATAAAGTCAACTTTACATAAGCATACAAATATGACTGCAAAATGGTTATTTAAACAGCTACGGTTCTAACAGAAGACTTAATGTAAGTGTTTTTTTTTTTTAAATAAACTACCAGAAGAAACACTTGGAATAAAAACAGAAAAAAATTGGCATCCTCTTTTTCTCCTAGAGATCCAGAGATCAGACAAAGCAATCGTATTGTTTCTTATGCCTATCTGATGTCTCAGGTTCTTGTCTCCAATACTGGAAAAAGAATCTCACATGGCTTCAGGATTCACAGCTCCAGTTCTGAAATTATTGGGTCGATCCATTCAAGTTGTAGACACACAACTGGAACATGGTGCACCTCCCTCCTCTCTGCTCTCATAGCGACGCTCTTTAGCAGGCGAGTCCTCCTCCATATCCACGATTTCAGACAAGTCTTTAGAAACGTAAATGAGACAGAATTAGGAACACTGGCTTCTTCCAATTAAGGGCTATTATAAAATGTAAACATTTTCTGTTATTTAGCGAATTGGAAGTTATTCATATTTTTATTACATCTAGACTCAACTACTGTAATTCAGTGTATTGTGGTGTTTCTTATGCCTCATTATCACAAAATTAGGATGATATAGCAGTGGAGAAAAACATGAAACAAATGATGGACATGCAAATGTTGTTATTAAATGTTTAAGTTTAGATATTTGATAGACAATGCATGAAACTGAAAGATGTGAATAACTAGTTAATTAGAATGTCACATTTTATTTTAAGGTCCAATTCTCGCTGTTAACAAACCATTAACTACGACTTTTGCCTCAAACTCCTAATTTGCTGCTTATTAATAGTTAGTAGGTAGTTGTTAAATTTAGGGATTGGGTAGGATTAGGGATGTAGAATATGATCATGCAGAATAAATTCTTATAAGTACTAATAAACAGCCAATATATTAATAATAGGCATGCTAATAAGCAACTAGTTAATAGTGAGAATTGGTCCCTATACTAAAGTGTTATCAAATACATATTTAATATGTGAAATATAAAAATATACATTATACTCCTTATCTTGTTTGCGTATTGAAATTGATTCATTCTTTGCTGTTTGAGAGCTCGAAGTCCATCAAGACAACAATAACCTACAGGACATTGACGGTTATGTGTCATAATTTTTAATCCTCGACAAAATGTTGTGGGTTACTTACTCTTTAAACTCTGACAGCTCCAAAACAGGTTAGTACCACAACAAACAACCAATAACAAACTGAATGGTGCTTGCCTCATTAAATATTTACACAGTCACACATTTTTACGTGAAGTATTTCTTTTCAGTTTGGGGTAAAATTCTAAATGTCAAACAGTGGCAGAAAGCATGTTAAATTTCGTGAAGAACATACTGTTCTTAACCATTTTAATCTCAGCCCATATGGTCCAAAGAATCTGTTCAGGACAAACTGGATGACAAATTCAAATATTCAACCTATATATCAGCGTAACTGATTGAGACAAGCCCAGTATTTAAACAGATAACGTACAGTAAATGTACAATATGAAACCAAGAAACCTGAATATATTATCATGGTCTGACCACACCCCAAATGTCAAGCTATGTGCCTAGTACATGAAGTGGCTCATTCACGTAGGCTACATTTGTCTAACCTGTCATTACTACCATCTATTAAACTAAAAGCTACAGAGCAACTTCGAGATGGCAGCCCTTAAAAAAATTAACCATGGTTTACAACAAATGAAACCAGAAAACCACGGTTAATATAGTTAATCCATAGGTAACCATATGTTTTTGCTACACTAACCAGTTTAACTATGGTATTTGTAGTAAAACTGCTGTCAGTGTCCTTACTGTTAATCCAAGAAAGTAAAAGAGAGAAAATCACCCACTGCTCTTGACTGAATTACTTTGTGATTTTAACAAGAATGAATATGTATTTAATTTAGTGAGGACTATGCAATGCTATTTTATATTTGATTATTCTGTTTCTGTACTTGACCACCTGGGACAAACTAAAACATTGATTAATTTGTCTCTTTGTTCTATTTATTTTTTTGTGCCATTTACACGATTTCAAACAGGGCCCATGGGTAAAACCTGCACCGGGGCCCTGCAAACCCCAGCTACGGTCCTGGGCCTAGGCCTACATTTATGAAAATTCGACTGGATATCCATGATAGATACGTATCGCGGCTGTCGCGAATGAAGTGAAAATGAAAATGAAATGAAATGTAGAGAGCGCATTAAGTTTAGATCTGCTGATGTTATAGCACGTTTCCATTTTACAGCGGTTGTGCATTATATAGGCCTAACCAGATGAGATTAGTCAGTGCTGAAACGCTGGAGTTTGCTCATTTTGACCGACCCTGCGTCCCACTGTGCATACTATCCACCCTATCTGCCCTAAATAGTATTGAAAATTACTAAAATTACTAATATCATATAGAATTTAGGATGGATAGTGTGCACATTGGGACGCAGGCTATACGTTTTTTGGACCCTTTTCACATTTCCGTGTTTCTCAGCAGCGGAAGTCGCCATAGTTGGGTTAACGTGAGCAGTGCATGAGTACCACAAATATATTTTTTGCATTCCCATTTGCTCAAATAGAAACAGAAAAACCCAACGATAGTGTTTTCACGACTTTCAATAAAAGGGAAAAAATGAGAGAGACCGATAAGGACAATCAGAAGAGAGAGCGATGTCAAATTTACCGTCCCTCCTCCCATAGTGCATTAGAAATACCCTCGCATTAGCATTAACTAGTTTTTTTTTTTTGTAATTTGATGCAAAGGTAATATAATACAAAGAACAGTGTTATAAATGTACATACATCTTTCAAAAGAATACAAATATGAAAAATAGGACCGTTAAACGCGTCATCACAGTCTTGTAAAATGCTCTTTGCTAGTTTTCTGTTTACTGTTACCGCGGAAATTGAGGCGTTATTATTAGTTATTTACACTGTTGTTATAGTTACCTGATATTTTGCTGAAAGTAGTAGTTTACTGTGCCCTGATCTTTTAAACTCCGCGTAGAAGAAATTACTCAACGACCAACGCAGAAGCGAAACCGAAAGGAAGAAGTGCGAGCAGGGATGGCTAAAAAGCACAATAAATTATAGGTATGTTGACATAGCAACCGCGCGCGACGAACATTCTGTCTCAACAATTTGTTCCAAACTGCGTGGTACTGTTAAAATGTGTGTCATGCAAAAACAATAAGGAAATGTAAATAAACATGTCTTGTTACATGTCTCAATCCCGTCAATCTTTACAAAGAGTTATCGGAGAGCAGATTAGAATACAACATTTTTACATACGTCGAAAGTTTACATCCTTGCTGAATCTGCAAAATGAGAATCTTTTTAAACAAAATAACATCGATCATGAAAAAAAAACCAAATACCTGTGAAGCCTTTTTAAATGCCGTTTTACCGCCTGTCGTTAGGCCTAGGTGTAGCACACGTTTTTACTGCGTTTTTACTTTCGATTGTGGAAGTGCGTACACGTGGGAGCTGGTTTCTCATTGGCTAGTGAGGTTTAGTTCTATTTTAAATTCTAAATTCTAAAGTTATATTTCAAAACTAAATTCAAATGAAACTATTACAGCTGGAAATTAAGGTTAAAAAGGAAAAGAAAAGAAAAGAAAAGAAACGAAAAGAAAACACCACTAGATGGCGCCCTAGCTCTATTAAATTAGAGTTCACTGTCTGTTTACTAATCGCCAAAAACGCGTCTGTACGTTTTTGTAACACACACACTTGGTGTGCACCTACAGCCCAACAGATGCTGCTCTCAGTCTGAATGTGCGATAGCCTATTCGTATTTATATTGCATGCATTTGAGAATCTGATTTCCTTGCCCTGTGTCACTGCAATTATAGACTGCAGGGATTGACTGACAGCTTTCCGCGTGACGAATCACTTCCCACAGAGCTCCAGTGTGGCGTGACTCACAGCCTACGAGTTCAACATTCAGCCGTGAGCAATAACTCTACATGCATATCAATAATGCATGCGTCCTGTGAGTCATATACAGCGCACGTGCGTGTTTATCTGGTCTGGATATGAGCTACTTTGAAGGACAAGACTGCTGATACCCAGACCCAGTAGGTAGCTAACTCTGTAAGTGAATAAATAAATACATACATGCATACATATATTAGCAGCATTATTCTTTTGTGGAAACTTTAAACAGTATCTCCTTTTGTGTTGCACAGAAAGGGCTGTCTATACCAGCTTGCAGTGATTGACAGATGAGGTTATGTGCTCATTCACACACACACACACACACACACACAGACAGATGTCCTGTTTGCTCTTGTTCTTTGAAGAAGTCGTCTGGGATCAAGTAGACAGTAATTTTCTCAGTCCACAAGAAAGAATCAATACCGTGCTGTGTGGTGATCAGGCATCAGAGGTGAGGAGGCTCTGGTGGAGCATTCGACGGATGAGTGAAATAAATGAAGACGAGTCAGGTCAGAATGAAATCAAGCAGAAATACAGTGAATTTCCAAAGCAGGACCCTTTGTCTGAAAATTTCATTTGTCAGTGGATAGCTCTTCAGTTAAAATGTTCTCAATGAAAATATTCTTATTATAGAGTGCATTTTATTTGACAGAAATTGCATGATGAACAAGTTGAGTCAGGAATATTTTGATCTGTTTTTATGCTGATTAATTTCAAATGCATGTATCTGGTTTATTTTGTCATAAAAAGCTAATGAAAACATGTACAGGATTCACCATTAATAAATAATAATTCATTTTTGAATAAGGACAGTTAATTATATTTTACGCACCATTAAGACTTCTTGCATTATGACATTGTTTTCATAATAATTAAGCAAATTCTACTTATATAACTAAATTAATTTCCATTGCTATAATGAGTCTGGATGCTTTACTTTTTTAAAATAATTGCCATTATTTCCAGTTGTGATTGTCATTGTAATATCGTAATACTGCATTTTTTATTTATTTATTTAAATGTACATAAAGACAGCACAGCAAATATTATGATTTATAAATATTTTCGAGTTTAAGAAATATTCAACAATGATGCATTAAATTGATCAATAGACTTTTACAGATACAACTAATTACTATTACAATTACAAATTGCTATTACTAAATCATTTCTATTTCAAATGAATACTGTTCTTTTGAACTCTCTATTCATCAAACAATTCTGAAAAAAAAAAAATCTTATCCATAAAAAAATATTAAGCAGCACAACTGATAATAAGAAATGTTTCTTTTTAGCAAATCAGCATATTAGAATGATTTCTGAAGGATCACTGAAGACTGGAGTAATGAAGCTGAAAATTCAGCTGTGATCACAGGAATAAATTACATTTTTAAATATATTAAAAAGTTAATCAGCTATTGTAAATTGTAATAATATTTCACAATATTTCTGATTTTACTGCATTTTTAATGTAAAAAATGCAGCCTTGGTGAGAAACTTTAATAACATTTTTGAAATATCTTGCCAACCCCAAACCTTTGTGTACATGTTTCCGCATAATCGCTGGGTTTTTTTGTTTTGTTTGTTTTTTCATTAGATTCCTCAGTAAACTTTTAGGAGTTCAGTCATATAGATAGACAAATCTTTATATAGATTTAATGACGTCACATAAACAACATTTTGTAGAAGCACATGGTTTTCGGTGACAAAACGTGTACAAATACCCGGGACAGTCCGTGCTGCTGTATCAGACTGCACACTGCTCTATGGAGGCCTCAGAGGTGAGTAATGGCAGTTTGTGTGTATGTGTTTGTGAGTAATGATGAAGCAAATGGGTCACTTCCTGTGTGCTGCGGTAATGGGACAGATGGGTGACAATGACAAATCCCAATCTACGGATCCAAACAAACACATTCACACAAAGCTAAAGGTGTTCCTCTCTCTACTTTCGGTCTAACATCGGTGTGCCGAGACTGGGCGTAGTTTTCAGTCACACTGTTTCTTCACACATTAGCAAGATGTCCCTGATGAACTGGAAAAACAGCAAGAGAAGCTAACAAGGTGTTTTTTTCATGTTTTTTTAGAACATGGATGTGCTGACTGCTGTCTCGGCTCGTGACGTCAGATGACACCTCCGTTCATGTGTGAGGCTGGTTTGTGCGCTGAATGCAAAAAAGCTCAGATACATTTCCTGTCCATCGTATTTATCTGTCCATGTGATGAGCCCGAGTGCATTTGGTGAACATGATGTGTGGTGTTTGTGAAAAATAACCCTTTCTGGGATCCAATATCAGTACAGACACCATCCGTTGAAGGACATGTGTTTGTTATTTGTGTTTGTTAATGGTAAAAACATTGATATCAATGCTGTTCATTTTCATAAAAAATCTGAATTTAGCGACTCATGTAACCATCAAGCAAAAAGTTAGAAAATGACCTTACTCTGTCATGGGATTCACATGAAAACAAAATAGCTTCCTGTTGGTTACACCTTTAGGTAGTTTTCAATTTTTCAATTTTAAATATGTGACCTGGACGACAAAAGCAGTCATAAGGGTCAATTTTTTTGAAATATATGATATGAAAGCTGAATAAATGGCTTTCTATTGATGTAGGCCTATGGTTTGTTAGGATAGGACAATATTTGGCCGAGATACAACTATTTGTAAATCTGGAAGGTTGCAAAAAAATATATATATATATTGAGAAAATCGCCTTTAAAGTTGTCCAAATGAAGTTCTTAGCAATGCATATTACTAATCAAAAATTAAGTTTTGATATATAGGCCTATACAATAGGAAATTTACAAATTATCTTCATGGAACATGATCTTTACTTAATATCCTAATGATTTTTGGAGAAAAATCGATAATTTTGACCTATTCAATGTATTGTTGGCTATTGCTACAAATATACCCGTTATGACTAGGCTACTTATGACTGGTTTTGTTGTCCAGGGTCACATATTAGTCATATTTTCAAGAATTAAATTTGATACAAACTAGGCCTGTTTTATTTACAAAGAATGTTGGCATTTTCATAAGACTTTTTCATATTTAATGTATAAAAAGTGTGTTTATTTTTGAATAGCCAACACACACAGGACAAAATCACTTGAAAACATTTCCCCCAAGAGGTAAAAAGTTAGACCTTTAATATTTACAGTATTAAATAATTAATATTTACAGTTAGATAATTGACATTTACGTATTATAATAACATAATAATATTACTCGTTGAACAGTTGTTTGAACAGAAAGCGGCAAAACGCGCAGACTGACGTGAAAGCCAAGAAACGCTTCAAAAGGCAATTTCTAAGCAAAAAGATCAACGACAGCGTGTGAGTATTAATACGACAAATCCTTGGTTTATGCCTAAGAGTCGTAGGAATCACACATTTTCACGGAGAGAAAACACGCTGAGTTTTGCGGCTTTATTTACAATTACAGTAGGCCTAACTTACTCCTATTGTTTACTTGTAGTTAGTTACTGTAATAAATGATGTGACCCATATGAATGCCCATTAAACAGCTAAAATACATACAATTTAAACATCCCAGGTTAAAAAAAGTACACTTCCATAATTTACTTAAAGTGCTCTATTTTCGCGCACTAATTTTGTACTTAATATACTAAAAACGATTATTTTACTTCTTAAGATAAACTTAAGATCAACTAAGTGTACTCAACTGTGCTATTTTGGGACACCACGAATATGAACTAAAATGCTCTTTTAACATACTATCTCTGTATTTACTATAAATGTATTAGTACACTTGAACCCATCTTTCTTACACTAGTACACTCAAGTGTACTACAAGTGCTGACTAAATACATTTTAGTTCATATTCATGGTGTCCCAAAATAGCACAGTTGAGTACACTTAGTTGATCTTAAGAAGTACTAATAAATCATTTTTAGTAGCCTATATTAAAGGGGTCATATGATGTTGCTAAAAAGAACATTATTTTGTGTATTTGGTGTAATGAAATGTGTTTATGCGGTTTAAGGTTAAAAAAACACATTATTTTCCACATACTGTACATTATTGTTTCTCCGCCTTTCTGAAACGCGTCGATTTTTACAAATTATTAATAATTAAATATAAAAGACATACAGTCTGTGAGTCAGAACAGACGGCATTGTAGTCTACTCTCCCAGGATCAGGAAACAGTCCTCCATAAAATGTGCTGCACACATCTGAATATTTGGGTTGAAGTGTTCTGGAACAGTGTTGTAAATACAACTTAACCACTGATTTCTAGTCGTGTCCTCTTTTGGAAGGCCAAACAAAGTAGTTTTAGTAACCTTCTTTCTTTGCGTGCACATTTTGGGCGGCATTATGCTAATATTTCCACATAGTGATGTAGATATGTGGGGGCGTGTTAGAACGAGCCGTTTTAGGTAGGTGTGGCTGACTCTTAACTTTTATAAAGAATATCTCTTTGGATTTGAGACTTTAGTCTTTGCAACTTTACAGATCTTCTTTATGCACCAAGAGCTTGTAACACTCCAAAGAGAAAGGAAAACTTGAAATCGCATCATATGACCCCTTTAAAGTACAAAATTAGTGCACGAAAATAGAGCACTTTAAGTAGGCTACATTATGGAAGCGTACTTTTTTTAAACCTGGGATATGTACGTAAAGAAACTATATAGATTTACATTTTGTAAATGGAAGCAAACAACTATTTCAAATGCTGCTTTACCAATGTAGCATGATTGCAACCTTTCCTGTAGCTCAACTGCTAGCAGATGGTGTTAGCAATAGCAAGATCATGGGTTTGATTCCCAGGGAACACATAAACTGATATAATGCTTTGAATGCACAGTACAGAAGCTGACTGGATGAATTGTTTTTTTTTTGTTTTGTTTTTTATTAGAAATACAAAAATACTTTTTTAATATTCTATTAAAGCCGGTCAGTTTGGCTATTACGAATGACAGATGATGCATAAAGGAAAAGACAGTGTTTGATGTGGAACTCACATCAGTGCGCTGAGTAAATGTGATTCACGTCATTACAGTCCAACAGGATACAGACTCATCGAGCTCATCTCTCACAACAGCCTGAGTTATGATACTGCCAACACACACACACACACACACACACACACACACACACATCTGAAATGCTTCCTCCTTGACCTCATTGATGCTCTTATTTGAATGGGAGAAAATTCCTGCATCCATGTTTTAATATCTACTGGAAAGCATTTCAAGAAGAGTGAGAAACTTATCAATGCTTGCGGTTGTAAAATTAAATGCTGAAAAAAGCACATGGATTTGGGTGTTTGGTTGTCTGCATGCATTTGGCCATGCAGAACATCATTAAATCATTCAGACATTTCATCGTTGATCACTGTGATACAACCACCACTTCCTTTGCCCCCTCAGCCCCCTGGAACTGAATTACTGACCACTTTAATTACATCAGATGGCGTGTTAATGCACTGCAGCAAAGGCTGTGGAGTTTCCTTTCCCTCTGACATCTATTGTGGTGCTAAAGCTTTCTGTAATGAGGATATGTTATGCTGCATTATGGAACAGCACAGCAGCTTAGAGGAGGTGGAGATGTGTGTGTATGTGTCATGAGGGAAGATTGAATGTGTTTGTGACTAAAATAGCAGTCTGCGTAAATTTTCTTGACTACGTTCCTCTCCTTTCTGTAGAAAAAACAAAAACAGTGTAACTATTCTGGTCGCATGCAGGGAAACGTCCTGGCTGCTCTCATTAGGCGAATGCATAATGACAATGTGTGCGCGCTGCCGACTGAGGCAGATATGCAGGTTCGCTGGTTAATCTCTGCAAAGACTAGCCAGTCTAGTCTTTGGCTAATGAAGTCCAGGGCTTAAATATCCGTTTGGTTAGTGTCTTCCCTATCAAACACATTAGGCAAAGCTAGTTTTTAAGGCTTTGCATTTCTAGGCCAGTGTGTAACACAGAGCTGAGCCTCACTGTGGGGTTTAGACCTGTTATCTTTCTCATCTGTCTGCCAGACTACAAACCATCCTCTGATTAATTAAAGATTAGACCTAATTAAATGAGAAGTGCAACCAGGGCTAGTTTCTAAAAGCAGTAGGCACATCTGAAATGCTTCAGGGAATCAGTGTGATCTGTCAATCTTCAACACCAGTCAGAGGTACAGGCACCCCAGGTGTCCTTTAAAAGAAAAGTTCATTCATGAATGAAGGATACTATCAGCATTTACTGTATTAAATGACTTTACTAATGTTAACGGATGTCATGTTAAAAGAACATTGATCATTGTCAAAAGTAAAATAAATAATAATACGTTTTTTTTAAAGTCAGATTTTTATTTGTTCACCATCCTTTGCTGACTCATTTACCAGCTTTATTCAGAATATATGCAAAATAACGGCCTGACAGCTGTGCGAAAGCTAGGTGAAACTCAACGTAAGCGGGGTGTTTTGCATAAATCATGCAAATATCTGTGTAGTAATTGTGTTTTCTTCCTTTTTCTGTCTCATTTTGCTCATTTTCCCCTCAGTTCGGCCAACAGGAAGTGCAGAGCGAGTCAGTGTGCGTCTTCTCTGACAATTTTATAATCGCATCTTCAGAAGTTTGCACAAATGATGATTTAATGAAATTACGTAATACAGCTCATGTGTCAAAATGCTCGATGACAAATTTTTATTATAAATTTACTCACATTTCATTCAGTTCTGACTCTGAGAGGTAAAATAGTTTGATCTAACAAGAAACTGGCAGTTTTACCCAATAAGTGTGTGTGTGCTATGTATTTTTAAATGTATTATTACGCTGTTAGCTTAGCAACATGCTAACGCCAGACTCTACTGAATCAATTGAGAATTGAGCCTTAAGTACAGTAGATATGGCTTGAGAGCATTATTGATATAAACGGACTAGCTTTACTAGCCTAGCTTTGACAGCAAAGCAGCTTTGGATCGGTGATTATGTGTGTGTGTGTGTGTGTGTGTGTGTGTTTGTATGGTGTCGTTTAAGGCCTCTGTAATTGCTGTCGTCAAATCAATTCTCCTGTTGTCATCACACACACTTCAATTTCCACTTCCATGTCAGTGTAATCTTCTAGAAAGCGGGTTTTGTGTGTATGTGTGGTATGTCTTTGTGAATCATTCTTCTTGCGTACATATATGTTTGTTACGTATCCGAAGGAAATAGCAAGCTGACTGGAAATTGTTTTCTGTAGTTTTAACTAGGCCATTGGTCCAAATTTTGAAGTACGTCAGCGTTCAGCGCGTTTCGACCGATAGCCTTCCCACATTGCAGCTCTCTCTCTTACACGCAGACACGGTTTGTGAGATGACACAATGCTGTTTTGGGGTGTGCGTCATCATTTTTTGAAAATTCACACGTCCACAACACACGTAACTGTTTGATCGGCAAGCGGGACCGTGAAAATAGAGCAGCGTTCATTGACGTTTCTGTGTGAGTATGTGTGTGTTTTGGTTTTCTCTGCTATTCACCACACATCCAGGTACTGATGCTTTTTAAGCATTTTACCAGGTGAAAACAGGCAGTGTGACTCACAAACACACTGGCTTTGTTCCAGAAGCTGCCTACCTAGGCAGCATTTTAAGGCATCATAGGTGCTCTTGACACAAATATTTTCAGAAAGCATACAGCATAATTATGTAAGACCCAGCACTTTGACCACAATTCAAAAGCAGCTTTGCATTATCATGGAGACGCCAATCCCAGAATGCATTGCGAAAAATTGAAGGTGGCGGATGACGCAAGAGAAATGTCGCAAGAGTACTTGGGTAGTTGACAAATAACAGCCATTATTTTTTTGTGCAAAAAATAAGGGAAAGTGTTTATTTTAGGCAGGATTGTTACTGTTAACGAATACAAAAAACTATTAACAATCATTTTTGTTAATTGAAGTGAAGATGGAATTAAATAAAATATAAATATATTAATTTAGATTAAAAAAAACTTAAATTATATTTTTATTTTTTTAATTAGGCTACCTTTTAGTTTTGTAGTTTTTTTTTAAATAGCATTGCGGTGGAACAAATTTATTTAAATAAATAAATAAAATGCAATTTAGGATCCATTCATAAATACAGTATCTTAAATTTGAAAAAGAAACAATTATAAATATAAGCAATAGTTATACACAAAATTATAAATTATTTATAAAATTATATGAATAAAAATGAATGTACTATAAAACATTATTTAAATAGGGCCTATTCATATAAATACAAACAAAAACATAAATATAAGCATTAACTCTATACAAAATTATAAATTAATTCTAAAATTATATATATATAAAAAAATGAATAGGCTATAAAACATAAAAATACAACACCTGAAATATATTTAAAGAAAATAAATAAATAAATATAAACATTAATTATGCAAAATTATAGATTAATTAAATATTAATGTAAATACAAATGAATATAATTAAATTTACTATAAAACAATTTAAATAGGGTCTATTTATAAATATACAACACCTAAAGTGTATTCAAAAATAAACAAAAATAAATAGAAACAATAACTATATACAAATGCCTGTTAAATAGCAGTTATTTGCAGAAAAGTTGCAAAAATAATGAAAAATGAAAAGAAAAAGTATATATTTTGTGCATGTTTTTGCCAGTGTTCTGTATTTACTTATTCGTTGTGTATATTGTCCCTTATCATGTACCTCCTCGTTGCAGACACATCAGGGCCCTCTGTGACCATCAATAGTTGTCCCTGATGTAGATTGTTCCATTTCAGTATTCCAATTAGAATATTGCCTTAAAAGTCCGCTGCCTAGGTAGGTAGCAGACAGCACGGGCAGCTCACTAGTTTTCAGAGTCACTCATACAGTATGTGTTCGGATACATGGAGAAACTCAGATGTCGTCACACCCACACACAATGGGTCAGAGTCCTTTGTAGCTCAGTGTAATAACAATGGACAGACGTCAAAATGAATCACCACGGCCTCCTTCTAAACATGTCAGTCTGCTGTGTGTCAGCAACAAAAATTAAGTTTGGGAGAAACATATTAACCTTAAAGCCACTTTTATGAACAGTGATAGCAATTCACAATGCAGTAGCACATGCGCTAACCGCTAAGCTAACCACTGCACTTTATTTTTGTTTTTCTTGCACTACACTGCAAGTTATTTTAGTTTTTCTCCTTGATTTGTACTTTCTCTCACATCCATCTTTTCCATTTTGCTCCTTTTGTCTTTATCTGAGCAAATCTGAGTGCTTTGTGTAAGCGTGTATGTGTGGAGTGGAGTTGCGTCAGTGTGTGCAGTGATTATTCACTGCAACGCCTGTGTGTGGAGGTGAGAGCGTTTTGTGCGTGATTATTCGTGTGTGTGTGCGTGTTGTCAGTGGGTAGCGGGCCGTTGGGCAGGATGCTGCTGCATAAACAGTGGGCTCCAGAGCCGAGCCGTCTCTCTTGTGCTTCCTTCCCTGGCTGGGGGGCGTTGCGGGGGATACAGAGCGTAAAAGCGCCCCTGGCTGTTAGATCCTCCATGATCAGCTGGAGATTAGCATCACATGGCCATTATTAGTAGTGATTGATAGGACAAGCACCACTATTACTACAGACCTTAGTCAGGCTGGACGCCATTTTGAATTTTATGTGGATGACAATGAGGCTCTTTACATTGCCATGCAGTGTATGAAGGTCCTTGATCACATGTAGGCCTGCTTTTCAGCACATAACTTTCAAAACTTTTTTTGTTAAAGTTTTGTCTATTGAAGGTTTTTTTCAGAAAGATGCTTTGTCAGTTGAACAATTGGCTTGTTGTTAAACAACAGTAACAATAGGGGTGTAACAGTACATAAAAATTATGGTTTTGAAGTAGCCCAGTACCTGCTTGACTCATCAGAGCTGGGTAGTAACCGATTACATGTAATCTGGATTACGTAATCAGATTCCAAAAATTAAGTACTTGTAATTAGATTAGATTACATTAAATATATTTAAAATACTTGTAATCCAACTACAGTTTGATTATATGATTACATACTATTCACATGGTCACATACTTCATATTTGTATTAGTTTTTTTTATTTTGATTGTTGTAATTTAAAAAATATGTATTTAAATTTTCTATTTTTATGACTTAGTTATTAGCTTTTCATTAAACTCACAAACCCCCTGCAGTTCTTTCACGAACCCCAATTTGGGAAACTTTGACGTAATATAATTTTGAATGCACTTCATGTTGTTAATAACAACAAATGGAATATGTGATAAATGTGATAATTAAGTTAGGTCAAAAGTAA
Organism: Sinocyclocheilus rhinocerous; assembly: GCF_001515625.1. Lineage (NCBI taxonomy): Eukaryota > Metazoa > Chordata > Actinopteri > Cypriniformes > Cyprinidae > Sinocyclocheilus > Sinocyclocheilus rhinocerous. The sequence continues at coordinate 202,708 of NW_015654568.1, forward strand.
TCTAAAAGTAATCAAAAAGTAGTCTGATTATATTACCTGAAAAGTGTAATGTAATTACAATTTTTGTCATGTAATTAGGAATCAGTGATGGACTACAATTTCAAATACATGAACAGTGCTCCAGTTTTGTTTATTGTTTTCCTCAAAAAGCTTAATTTCTTTTCGACTGAAGAAAGAAAGACACGAACATCTTGGATGAAATGGGGGTGAGTAAATCATCAGGAAATTTTGATTCTGGAAGTGAACTAATCCTTTAAGTAGCTCACAGTTGAACAGTTAATATTGAATAGTTAATTGAGTATGAATATGTGAATAATACTGCAGCTCTTTGACCTGAGCCAGTAGGTAACCAACCAATACACCCAAGAATTACCCTGACAAACATAGTAGAAACCACCTAGCATTGGCATGGGAACCACCCTAAAACCCCTTTGAACGTCTGAGCAACAACATAGCCACAACCCAGCTGAAGTTGTGCTCTAAAACCCATTTGTTTTCCAAAGATGTTATTTTGAACACAAAATATTTGAATGCCGAATGTTAGCATGAAATTTAAAGCCAATTAGCTTACAACTGCAGTATGAGGAACATGTTCTAGCATGTCACAGCTTCGCCGCAGGAACAGACAGCTGAGTAAAAGCTTCCCACATCACACACACACTCGAGCAACAGATGAGAAGACTTGTCTGTGGTTCATTAGTAATGACCCACTCACAGACACACCTCAGCCCCACCCTGCACACCCACTAGAGTGGAATGGGGTTTTTTACGCAGTGCTACAGTTTCATTCTCACTCTTAATGGAAAGTGTGGGTGGATTCCCTGCTTGTAATCACAAAACCTATTTTTTTTATATGATATCCACAAAGTGTGACATGACCAGTCGAATGGGGTGAGCGATTTAAAAAGATCTTTTGTTTTTGTCGAGTCCTCGAGGTCTGGCACGGGCTAGCGCTGTTTACATGCCCTGAGGATGTGCATTGTTTCTGATGCCTGGTCTCGCATATAGCAGCCCTTCACTGCCAGTCTAGATCTGCTGAGAGCTGTTCCCATTTCCTGCTGAACAGGAAGAGCCAGCCCCCACTGGTCTTTGTCACTCAGAGAGACAGGAAGAGGAAATGGCCCACAGGAAACAGCTCCCCCACTTGCTCTGAATCATCCCACTGTACGCTACATGAACTTACATGCACAAACTGTCCTCAGTCAGCTGCCTCATGGTATAATATACAGTGTAAAAGGGAACGTGTGTGTATGAATGGTAATATATATACGTATATATATATATATATATATATATATATATATACACACACACACACACACACAAATCCCACAGAAAGTAAGTAATGTTAAATGTGAAATTTTAAAGTAGAAAGACATAATATTTCAATATTTTCAATAATGTGATCATTTTAATTAAAAAAATTATTTTGTACAATAAAAACATTATTTTTTTTTACAGTGTATGTAACTTTAAACTAGATTAGTTTAAACTAGTGCTGTCAAATTGATTAATCACATCCAAAATCAAAAGTTTGTGTTTACATAATATGTGTGTGTACTGTGTATATTTATATGTATATATACATGTACATATTTCATAAATATATACATGCATGTGAATATATTTATATATATACATATAGTACACCGACATATATTATGTAAACACAAACTTTTATTTAGATGCGATTAATCGCAATTAATCGATTTGACAACACTAGTTTAAAAATATGTTTTCCCTTACACCGTGTCCTAACTACATGCTTCGTGACGCCGTGACACATGATAAAAGGTATCTTTTCCATGCTAATCTGAGTTTTTGTCCTAACTAGCCGTGACGGCAACACACGTAATTTCTATTTTAGAAACGGTTTCTATTTTCGTGACGTCGCGGCTGGAACAACAACATACAAACTATATGACAGTGATAATCTCAGATACTAATTATGTGCTTTATTCAAAGTTAAACGTCTAATGTGAGTTTGAATGTCATATTGCGTTGCATTTATAGCCATACTGAAAGCAACCAGATAGTTTACCTCAGATCTTGAAAATAAATTAAAGCAAAGATGAACGTTAAAACTGTGAACTCGCTGCGAACCGGCGAATGTATTCCATAACAAAGATGGTATCAGTCACTCAGTATGTACATTTAATATAGAAATAGGTTTAATATTTATGAATTAGATTATAAACTTATCCATTTTGTTGTGAGTGCAGAGCACTTCCAGAGAGAGCCCGCCCACACACGCTTTTGATTGGCTGTGATATTTGATTGATTCTGTCGCGTCGCATATGAAGCCGTGGTCACACTAGACTCTGCAGCGTCTTTAAATTAAAAACTTAAATTCAACACGTAACAAATTATAATACATCTAAAATGTAAAAACATACAATCTACTCCACTTTCCTGCAGCGCTGCAGTTTTAAATTTATGTTCTTTTAATTCAGATACGAGGTCATGCTGTGACGTATCAATCTGCCGTTGGTCACACGGTATCACATGATGCGAATTCGCAGGCCAGAGTTCACCAAACTTGAACTTTGGAATGCAGCGAAATGCGAACATTTTTTCGCACAGGCTTGCGTTTTCGGTCTGGCGCATTCGCATGCGTATGAATGGAAGTCAATGGAATGAAAAGTCTAGTGTGACCGCGGCTTTAAATTGCTTGTCACTGGAATCTTGTCACGTTGAGTGTAGTTAGGACACGGTCTTATAATGATAAAGCAAATTTCCATTTCCTGTAAAATATAGAATCTTATGCACAAAATAAAATAAGCAAAAAAAATTTATAATAATGTATTGTCATAATATAAAACCGTAGATTAAGCTACGCCTACGTCCTAAATCATCCACTTGAAAGCCACTCTCTCATGAGCGCACGAACACTTAGTAACACTTTATTTTAAGGTGTCCTTGTTACACGTTACATGTACTTACTATTAAAATAACAATAAATAAGTAACAATAAGTAACTCTAACCATATAGTACATGAAGTTAATTAATATTACTCAGTACTTAAATGTATAATTACACTGTATCAAGGACATCTTAAAATAAAGTGTAACCGGATATTTTTCTTACACAAACGCATCAGCTTCGCTTTAGAAGGCCTTTATTAACCCCTGAAGCAGTTTTGAGCACTTTTTATAATGGATGGATGCACTTTTTTGGCCTTCAAAATCTCGACCCCCATTCACTACCATTTTAAAGCTTGTAAAAGCCAGGACATTTATATACGGATATAACTCCGATTGTATTCGTCTGAAAGAACAAAGTCATAAATGACACCACAATTGTAGAATAACTCTATGCTTGAAGAATATTGTTCCGAAACGAAAACATATTACGCAATGAGATTTCAGGACTCCCACTGACCGTACGTTTCTGTAATTTTCATGCCGTCATACAGTCTTTTAAAGGGAAGTAATACAGGTGCAGTGTCACCACAATCTAACCAGAAATTTACATGGGCACACATCTGTGACTGCCGGCTCCCGTCTTCCCACACAGCGTTCACAGCCCTCAGCTGCCGCCAGCCATTTTTGGACTGTGAAAGAGGGTGTTAGTGGTTAGCTTTGATATACACATCCCTATTTTAATCCTGAAAGTGATACTGAGGGGAAAACGCAGGTAGTTTCTGCCTCATTGTGTGTGAGGACAGAGCTTGTCATCGAAACTTTTCCAACCAATTGCTAAAAACGTATCATTGGCCGAAAAGCATAGAAAAACATTGACATTTAAAAATAAGGAAGTGCTTTAAACATGATGGGAATTTACAGATAATACTAATGAAAATACAGTAATAAGTAACTGTGCTGGCAGAAATGTCACAGATTCCTACTAAACAATGCTATATAGGAAAACTTTCTAAATGTGTTTAGGTTGCTATTTAAAAATAATAATAATAATAATAATGAGCTAAATAAATGCAGTCAACAATACACTTTTTATATCTGATTTTTATTTTATCATTTATTTATTTATTATTGATATTCTGTTCAAACTATTACTGTCGGACAGCTAAATGTTTTTGGTAATTAAAGATGAAGTAATAATAATTATTACTACAATTAATTGAATATCAATTCAAAAGACTTTGAATATGACTTTAATCATTGGATGCAGTCAAGAAGGTCATGACCTCTGCAGTAAAACGCTGCGAAATTCACCATTTTAGTGAGAATACATTAATTTGATGTGCTACGAGTGAAAAATAGTTACAAATAAATAAATAAAAATATGTGCCTCTACTGCTGTCTGAAAAATACTGTACCATCATTGATAAATTAATCATTGAGCCATCCGAGATGTTCACTATAAACTACAGTTCAAATATGGTTCCTACTACAAACAAATTATGATAAATTATTGTAAGGTTTTAAACTGTTTGCTATCTTTATGACTTCGCCTTGGTTCTCGGCATTTTCGAGATTTTACGAGATTTGCAATACTTACAGCGTTATCGTCAGCACCGTTTATTTCAGAGAAATGAATCTTCAAATAGACCGTGGATGTGTTTTTTAAGCGTGTGTGTGTTTGGACAGTCACATGAGTCATCAGCAAGAAAAATGATTTCAATGCTGAAAAACAATGTGGTCTAAAGAAATATACCAGTAAAATATGTAAAAATGTGTGTGTGTTTATGTATATGACTATTAGATCTCAAACATCCGGCTTCATTGTTCCAGGGGTGTCGTTACTCATATAGCTTGTGTGACTCAGGTTTGGTATTTACTTTTAAGTGGTTGACTCATTCTAATCATTTTGCATACTTTTAATAAGATGGTGGGTTTTAGCACTTCACCAGCAGTCCTCCCACTCAATAGGGCCGTCTGCGGGGAGACTGTTCTGCTGGCGTTTTTAGACAGTCAAACCTGCCACAGCGCTGGACTGCGATATTAATAAAGCAATGGAGTAAATAGCACCAAAACAATGATGCGGTTATATAATGATACACAAACTGCACTAAAATGCCATTTCGAGTGATTCCATGCAACCCTATTCAGTGTTGGGGAAAGTTACTTTTAAAAGTAATGCATTACAATATTGCGTTACTCCATAAAAAATTAACTAATTACGTTACTTAGTTACTTTTTATGGAAAGTAATGCGTTACGTTACTTTTGCGTTACTTTTCAAATCTGGACAGGGCTCCTATTAATTAAGTTAAGCCATCATTTGTTCATTAAAGGAAGAATTTAGTCAAAAATGAACATTGTATGGTTAATATTGTGTGACTCACACTCAGGGTGCGAACTACGGGGGAGCTAGGAGGAGCTCGGCTCCCCTTAATAAGACATGGGCTCCCCTGAAAACGGGATTTGTGAAATTTGATGTTCTAAACCTTTCTGGAACAATGAATAGAGTTATTTAGCTCAATGTCCTGGCTGCTTTGTTTCTATACAATGTGAATGAGGACTGGGCTGTTGAGTTCCTAAAAGCAAAAAAAATAACATTTTTGTGTTCCACAGAATATTTAACTCAAAAATAATAGTAATAGTAGAATGAATGAATGAATAAATAAATAAATATAATAATTTTCTCACCTCACGTTGTTCCAAACCTGCACTGAAAAAAAGGATTACTATGGATGCTTGTTTCCACCTCACAATAACAAAATAATTAAAATAAATACCAGCTAATTGCGAATTTTTATCTCATAATTCAGAATTCTGAGTTCTTTTTTTTTTCCTGACATGAACTACAAATTTTTATCTCACAATTCTGACTTCTGTTCTTGGAATTGCAAGTTAATATCTCACAATTTGTGTGTGAGTTTACATCTACAATTCTACTTTTCTATAAAAGTGATAAAAGATAAACTCACAATCTTGAGAAAATTCTGAGAGAAAATCTCAGAATTGTGAGGGGAAAAAGTCTGAATTCTGAGATATAATCTCAGATTTGTGAGGAAAAATTCTGAATTGTGAAATAAAAAGTCACAATTACCTTTTTATTTTTTAAATCTTTTTTATTATATATTTTTTTAATTCTGTGGCAGAAACAAGCTTCCATAATTTTCACTCAGAAATTGCTAGTGAATGTACAAATAATTACTAAGAAGCAGCACGTAACAAATTGAATTAAACAATACAATTTGAAATAGAAAGACTGAAATAGTACTTTCTTGTAAAACGCACTCCAATAAAACTCTTTGTTTTATTTACAACTTCAAAAAATAATTTATTTTTTACAGTGTGTATGGACTTTTTTCCTTCAGATGAAGTCCCCATTCATTATAACTAACGCAAAATATAATGCAGTATAGGAAGTCGTGGCCTAATGGTTAGAGAGTTGGACTCGTAACCCAAAGGTTGCGGGTTCGAGTCTCATACCGGCAGGGATTGTAGGTGGGGGGAGTGAATGTACAGCACTCTCTCCCACCTTCAATACCATGACTGAGGTGCCCTTGAGCAAGGCACCGAACCCCCAACTGCTCCCCGGGCGCCGCAGCATAAATGGCTGCCCACTGCTCCGGGTGTGTGTTCACGGTGTGTGTGTGTTCACTGCTGTGTGTGTGTGCGCACTTTGGATGGGATAAATGCAGAGCACTAATTCCTAGTATGGGTCACCATACTTGGCCACATGTCACGTCACTCACTCACTCATAATGCTGTTGTTAAAACTGATTCAATTGCTAATTACAGTCAAAAAAGTTGGCTTTCTTGTTGCAGAAAATTAATCTGTTATGTAATTTAATGCTACTTGCATATGTGTATAAAAATAAACATCTAAATAAAAATCTAAAATAAAAAATAAGATCTACCACTACAATTATTCAGTATTCTTCCCTACTGGTTTGGAATTACCACACACTGTGTAATTAATGCTTTTCTTCGTGACACACTTTCGTGAGTTTACAGTTTGTCAGAGCCACCAAACTCGTCTTGACGAATGTCATCTTCACCCAGAAACACATTCAGACACACTCGCGCATAAACACACAAGTGTGCGCCCACGCGCTTATCACCCGGTGAGTCATAGCAAGGACATGTAGCGTCTGCAGACGGAGACACACAACGGTTTTCTCTTCATCTCCCGGCCTTTAATTGGCCCGTGGGGAGTATGGTCGATACAAGTTGTGTTTTGGTAAAGCTGTATTGCGCGTTGTGGGCGAAGAGTGTGTGTGAGTGTGTATGGAGAGCTCTGTCTGGTCTAATGAAGGCACTAGGTTACGATATTTTTAGATTCTGCCTCAGAGGAGGGGAGAAAACCTCCCGCTAAGAGATGTGTCACCCGTCTGTTGCCATTGCCTTTCTCCTCAACATCCCCTCCAGCCCTCCTTCCTTCGATTCTTCATCCCTCCTTCCCTCACAAGGGATCTGAGATCCAAGAATATAGAAAAATGAGTCATTCGCTTCATATCGCTCTCCAGCGAATGTAGGGATGTGGGATGCCAACTGCAAATATGAAGCATACAATGCATATCAGGCTTGCTAAAAATACAGAGAAACTTGCACACAGGAATGTTCCTGGTTCAAAACAAGTTCAGAACAAGTGCTATCATTGGCATCCGTGGCATCCTGTTCCTCGAGGTGTCAAAATAAAAATAATAATAAATAAAAACATGGTTACAGTAATGCACTTTCAATGGAAGTCTATGGTGTGAGACATTCTGAAAGGTTTAGTAGTTTGTTTAAATGATACTATAAATAATTCTATACAAAAATGAGTATTATTTGGGCTGTACAGATACTACTTTTCTGGGTGGATGAACACTTCATCATTTATTACGTAACGACAGTTTAGGGTGAGGTATTCAGGCAATTTAGCTAGTTAAACTACAAACTACAAAAAGAAAATTAGCTAAATTAGCTGAAAGTTAGCCTTAAGCAAAATTAAGCTACATCGCCCTTTTAATGGTGGAAACTACTTTTTTTGGGGTGGATAAATGTTTGGTTATTTATTAGCAGTATCAAGCTAGCAAAGCTGCAAACTATGCTATTAAAATTACCTAAAATAATCTGAAAATTACCCTAGAAAAATTAGCTAGTTAAACCACAAGCTACATTGTCCTTTTAGTGGTGGGACTACTTTAATGGGCGGATGAATGTTTTGTTATTCATTAACAACAGTATCAGGCAAGCTATTTGGTAAATTGGCATAAGGTACAAACTATGTTATAAAAATTATCCAAGTTAAACTGTAAGCTACACTTTAGCAAAATTAGCTGGTTAAACTACAAGCTACATTGTCATTGTAGTGGTGGAACTACTTTTTGTGCGGATGAATCTTGGGTTATTCATTTCATAACAATAGTAGGGCAAGCTATTCTGAAAATTTAGTTAGCTAAGCTGCAAACTGCGTTATAAAAATTAGCTAAGCTAAACTATAAGCTACGTTTCAGCTAAATTAGCTGGTTAAGATACATCATCCTTTCAGTGGTCGGACTACTTTTCTATTATTCATTAACTGAAAACAGTATCGGGCAAGCTAATCTACTCATTTAGCTAGCTGACAAACTATGTTACAAAAATATCTAATCTAATCAAAAACTCTTAAAAGTAAAAAAAGTAGCTAGTTACACAACAAGCTATGTGGCAAAATTAGCTTGCTACATGGTAGCTAGGCTACTTCATTTTTTTTCATATATGATACAGTAAAAATAGTAAGCAGGTTGTTGAAATGCCTGTTTTGTAGGAAAACATCTCCAGAAGTAGTATAAAAATGTCATTTGTTGGGGACATGAAGTAAAACGTCCTAAACAATGCTAATACTAATGCTACCACCTCGCTATACTGTTAAATAACTGTTACTATTCACTATTTTATGTCACAAATATTTTTGGTATCATTTTGCGCATTGTACCAGGTTTACTGGCTACACAGTCATTACATGAGTTGAAAAGTGGATATAAATTTGCACAGATAAAGATGGTAGTCTCATGCTAACACGAAAAATTGCCGCTATACACTTTCAAAACATTGTATTTCAAAAGTCATCCAAATGCAGTTTTGTGCCCCATAGATTTCCATTGTACATGCACCACTGTAAACGCCTTTTAAAACAAGAGTGACGAGATTAAATGGTTTTCTGTGGTAATATGACACCGACGCTGTTAATAAAGCTTAAATTGCACTGAACCTGAAACATTCTTTTAGTATGCATCCTTCCCTGTGAAACATTTCATGTTGCAATCAATGCAAATGGTTGTCATAATAAGGGTCTTCCAGGGTGTAGAAAGGAGGAGGGCCGTTCAGCCCTGGCCTGCAGCTATATCCCGTCACACGGGCTGAGATCCGAATTCCCTCTGTCTGTCATTTTCCCTTTCTTCTTTCTCTCCCCCCTCACTTATCTGTGTGGGAGTCAGAAAGCCAAATCCACTCAGCTAGAATTAAAGGCTGTGACTGGCAGTTGAAGGACAAGGAGGAAATCAAAGCCTGGATCACTTGCTTCATCTGTGCCAGAATCACCACAATCATCTAGCTCTGCACGTCACATTGCACCCTCAGATAGTCAAGTGAAGGGTTAATGAGGAAATAAAGGATTTAATCAGACACATGATTAATTAAATGCAAGCAACATTTGTTTTCTAGACAAGTGAATGTAAACATGACAGTCCAAGTGTCTGAGGTCATTATATCTGTAATGAGAATGACTGTCATTAAATTTAAACTGGACAATAAGTTCATAGCAGGTAGAACAATATGGTGTTTGTTTACATCTAGAGATTAGCTCTGGGAAACCCCTGGAAGCCTCTGAACTTTCCAGCTGAATGTCAGCACTTCTGAAATAGAAGATTATCTCACATGCACATACATTTATGAGAAGTTATGAGAATGTGCTTCCGTAAACAAAACAATGCATGGCACTTTAGAGTGAGGGAACACAACACAAACAGCAATGAGGAACATTTCCAACGTCTTGTTTTGAAACCCGTAATGCTTTTGGCATTGAATAGAATTGTATAATTTCCTTCTTCTCAATGCCAGTTATTCAAAGTCAGCAGATCTGCGCTCCACACAAACAACTGAGTCCAGTTTAGGTTGGTGTTAGCATGTTGCTAACCAAACAATGCAATCGGGTTGTTAAAGAGTTAGTTCACCCAAAAATGAAAATTCTGTCATTAATTACTCACCCTCATGTTGTTCCAAACTCGTAATACTTTCGTTCATCTTTAGAACACAAATGAAGATATTTTTGATGAAATCCAAGAGCTCTCCGACCCTGCATAGACAGCAATGCAACTGACAAGTTCAAGGTCCAGAAAGGTAGTAAGGACATCATTAAAATAGTCCATGTGACATCAGTGGTTTAACCGTAATGTTATGAAGCTACGAGAATACTTTTTGTGCGCAAAGAAAACAAAAATAATGACTTTCTTCAACAATTTCTTCTCTTCCGTGTCAATCTTCGATGTGCGTTCACGAGAGTACCACGACGCATGCGTGTGATGCTGCTGACACAGGAAGCACTGATGTCACATGGACTATTTTAAAGATGTTCTTACCATCTTTCTGGGCCTTGAACGTGTCAGTTGCTTTGCTGTCTATGGGAGGGTCAGAAAGTTCTTGGATTTCATCAAAATTATCTTATTTTGTGTTCCGAAGATGAACGAAGGTCTTAC
>NW_015654568.1:214912-215611 GCF_001515625.1 Sinocyclocheilus rhinocerous
CGAGAATACTTTTTGTGCGCAAAGAAAACAAAAATAATGACTTTCTTCAACAATTTCTTCTCTTCCGTGTCAATCTTCGATGTGCGTTCACGAGAGTACCACGACGCATGCGTGTGATGCTGCTGACACAGGAAGCACTGATGTCACATGGACTATTTTAAAGATGTTCTTACCATCTTTCTGGGCCTTGAACGTGTCAGTTGCTTTGCTGTCTATGGGAGGGTCAGAAAGTTCTTGGATTTCATCAAAATTATCTTATTTTGTGTTCCGAAGATGAACGAAGGTCTTACTGGTTTGGAACGACATGAGGGTGAGTAATTTACTTTACTTTTACTTTTAGTCATTTAGCAGACGCTTTTATCCAAAGCGACTTACAAATAAGAAAAAGTAATTAAAACTAAAAGCTAAAACTCTATAAATACTATATATATATACACACATTTAAGAAAATAAAAGAAATGAAATAAAAATGACAAATGCATACAACAACATTTCAAAACTAAAACATTTAAATGAAAACAAAAAAAATAAAGCTAAAAACAATTCAAAATATTAAAAGAACAAAAGGTATGAGTATAATAATGATTCTAACATAACACTAAGCCAAACACCAAAAAAACAACTACATATGTGTATGTACAGCCACACACATATACATATACATGTACATATATATAAATACATTCAATATATATATAT
>NW_015654568.1:217025-226420 GCF_001515625.1 Sinocyclocheilus rhinocerous
AAGAAATAAATACACTTACAAGCTGCTTTTAACTTCTGCTGATTGACTGCTTCTCACAAAGAGTATTTCTTTACACTGTTTTGCTGGCGCTTGAACACACTTTTCTGTTTATCACAACAAATGGCCAAGCAAAGCGCGCGACACTGACAAGGTATGCTATACAGTACGAGACCAAACGCCATTTCAGCACGTCTCCACAGTAAACAAAACAAGCGTTTCCTAGCAACGACAACTGCGCTAAACACTGAGACAAGAAATAAATACACTTACAAGCTGCTTTTAACTTGTGCTGATTGACTGCTTCTCACAAAGACTATTTCTTTACACTGTTTTGCTGGCGCTTGAACACACTTTCCTGTTTATCCCAACAAATGGCCAAGCAAAGCGCACGACACTGACAAGGTACGCGATACAGTACGACACCAAACATGAGGGTGAGTAATTAATGACAGAATTTTCATTTTTGGGTAAACTATTCCTTTAACTTGCACGTAATGCATCCCTGTTTCCGGGTCCGAACGCTCCTTCAGATCCCAAAAGCAAACAATAAACTGTGCTAATATACACTCATGGTGTGCTGTAGTACTGCCGAAAAAATCATGAACTCGTCGATGCTATTTATTTATTTATTTATTAATATTGTTGTCCGTGATTCTGTAAATTCCTTTGATGATGATCAGACCAAAATTTACGTCATTATTACCTCTAAATCTTCCCCTCTGCGGTAACTCAAAATTGTTGTATTTAATGTATTTTAATTAAGCGAGTCATGATATGCTGCACCAGGTTTGCCATCAACGATATCAACTATATATATATATATATATATATACTGTATATATATATATATATAAGACATTATATGACATTTAAAACACACAAGAATTCGTTCATAAAACCTACACCATTAAACTTTCACATTTCATTGACTTTTTACTTTAAAATAGTCTTAAATGACATGAGGGTGACTAAATGATGACAGAATTTTCATTTTGAGTTAAAGTTAGGTGAACTTCCCCTTTAATCGCTACAAAACAAAAAACATTTGACCCATTGTCTAGTACACTCAACATGATCTGATTACTTGTAATTCTCTGGGCATTAAGCTCTGCTGGCTGACTCATGTTTCATTCTTAAATCATATGATTATCTGCTTGTGCATGTAAAAATAAACAACTGGAGCTGTTATTCTGGCTTATTTCATCCAGTTCTAGAACTATTTGCAAAGAATCTTGCGAGGAAGACTACATCTTCTCTACTTGAGTTTGTGCCACTTGCTCATCTTGCTGTTAATGATTTCTACATCAGTCGGTCGCTTTCCACCCTCGCTCACTCAGACACCGAATGTTGTTGCCAAGATTTTGCAAAATCCCTGCGTCAGGATGTTACCTAAAAATGCTGTCTAGCTAGGTTTTTAAACAGAGCTACTGTGAATGCCTTAACAATCAGAAAATATCAAGCAACTGTCCACCTGAATTCAAGTGAGAAGATAGCTTTCAAAATCTGGGTGTAAAATGAATATTTTCCATATATGTGTCAGAAAATAGATGCACGGCGAGGCGAGGACCCCAATGTGGTTTCTAGTTCAATCAGACAGCGTCTGCGAGCACCTGGTCTGTGCTATTTTTACTGCTCCTGACTAGAGTTGCTTTGTTCTTCTGAATAGAGAAGGCGAGGTACATTTATCTCTCTCTCTCTCTCTCTCTCTCTTTCCGTGCCCTGTAGCATTGTGACATTAGATTGATCAGTAATACAGTCAGATGGGTGTAGTGTGACTCAGGCCTGTGTGTGTGTGTGTGTGTGTGTGTGTGTGCTTTCAGGAATGAACTCTACTTCAAAAACAAAAGCAAACATGATTGTTTGGCAATGAACATTGCCCTGTAAATTTAAAGGAATAGTTCACACCAAAATGACAATTTGCTGAAAATGTACTCATCCTCAGGCCATCCAAGATGTAGATGAGTTTGTTTCTTCATCTGATTTGAAGAAATGTAGCATTACTTCACTTGTTCACCAATGATCCTCTGCAGTGAATGGGTGCCGTCAAAATCAGAGTCCAAACAGCTGATAAAAAACATCACAATAATCCACAACTAATCAACACCACTCCAGTCTATCAGTTAACGTCTTGTGAAGCGGAAATCTGTGTGTTTGTAAGAAACAAATCCACTATTTATATACATTTTTAACTTCAAACCATTGCTTAAATCAAGTCTGTTATACATAATATTGATTTGTCACATAAAAAAAGTTGTCTTGTCTGATTAAGGACTGAAATATGCACAGATCAAGCATCATTACAAGCAGAAATGGTGGATTTTGATGTGAGAGGAAAACAAGGGACAGATTTATTATGGATTATAATCTATTTTGATCCGAAACGGTGGTTTAAAGTTGAAATGCCTGAATGATGGATTTGTTTCTTACAAAAATGCAGCTTTTCACTTCACAAGACATTAATTGATGGACTGGAGTGGATTACTTGTGGATTATTGTGGATAGAGAAGAAAGGGAATGACTCACACAAGGAGAAGCAAATCAGGAGTTTCTAAAATGAGACAAACCCTTACATGGTACAATACCTTACCATGGTATTTTGAAATATACCACAATATTTGAATCATTATCATATGTGACCCTGGACCACAAAACCAGTCATAAGGGTCCAACTGAGATTTATACACCATCTGAAAGCTTAATAAATAAGCTTTCCATTGATGTATGGCTTGTTAATATTTGGCTGAGATACAACTGTTTGAAAGTCTGGAATCTGAGGTTGCAAAAAAAATTAAAATAAAATAAAAAATAAATGTAAATAGAAATATATATATAAAAAAAACTATAATAAACTAATAAAAATGGCAAAAGCACATAACAAATTTACATATTTACATCATTATTCTCTATTCCAGTGTTTATCTTTTTTATTTATTATATGATGCATTATTGATTGTATTAAACTTTCTTGCAGACTTCCTAAATATATATATTTTTTTCTCATAATGCCTTCACAATCCTGTTACAGGGAAGTCATACAGACAAGCACTCACTCCTGTGGGCTACATGCACATGGTAACATACAATTACACACAATCTTCACCTCCCATTCATTTTGCCAATGCTAGGTTGGAGTGTGAGGGCGAGCGGGCCGTGTGTGTCACCCCAACACACTGTGATGTCATCAGCCCAGAGATTACACAGGGCCATATGGGTGACGGCCTGCCACAGTAATCCTCCAACAGCCTGCTCTTCCTGTCACACACAAACACACAGACACACTCACTCTCTCCTCACCACGGGGTGCATTCTGGGAAACGATGGGCCCTTACCAGTGAAAACCATTGCTCATATAAGCTAATAAGACACTATTTTGATTATATTCCACAGTGTACATGTACGGTGAGCAAAAAGAAACGTCTCTTGTGTATTTCCATGGCTGGTGAGGGATGTGACGTATAATCGCATTAGAGGTCCTGGGATTATGAAGAACGGATATAGGACAGGTGGATAGAGAGAAGCTGAAGTTTATTACGCGTTACTTACCATTCCCTAGCGCTGCCAAGACAATGTTATTCATTGTTTTGATGTCTAAATTCAACATAGCACACGTGCATCACGGAGATGTCTATTTGATGTCTGCATTTACATCTGCAAGATGTATTTTTTAGAGTGTTTGCTCAGCTGCAATACGTCCATAGGACATTTCCTATCAGATGTCAAATAGACGTTTATTAGAAGATGTTTATGATTTAGAACGTATGTAAAACTGACATCTTAAAGACGTCTGTCAGATGTTTGTACACAGCAAATGCTTTCCAGATCAAGCAATCTTTAACAGACATCTTACAGACGTACGTGTGATATCTGGGTATATTTATCCTATTCTTTCTTTTTGGAATAGAAGTACTAACCCAACGAATAACCCCACATATACCTCTAAATATTTTCTGTTATTTCCAGGAAAAAGGATCTGAATGACAAGAAAATAACACAATATGTGCAGCGCGGTGATGAACTGATGATTTCAATGTTAAAGGGTTCACCCAAAACTGAAATTTCTGTCATTAATTACTCACCCTCGTGTCGTTCCAAACCCGTAAGACCTTCATTCATCTTCAGAACACAAAGATATTTTTGATGAAATCTGAGAGCTCTCTGACCCTCCCATAGACAGCAACGCAACTGAAATGTTCCCAGAACCAGAAACATACACTCTAAAAAAATGCTGGGTTAAAAACAACCCAACTTGGGTTATGTGGCAACCCAGCGCTGGGTAAATATTGGACAGAACACATGCTGGGTTATTTTGATCCAGCTGGTTGGGTTAATGTTTTTACCCAACATGCTTTGTTGTTTTATTTAAAGGGGTCATATGATGCTGCTAAAAAGAACATTATTTTGTGTATTTGGTGTAATGAAATGTGTTTATGCGGTTTAAAGTTCAAAAAACACATTATTTTCCACATAATGTACATTATTGTTTCTCCTCTATGCCCCGCCTTTTTGAAACGCGTCGATTTTTACAAAACTAATCGGTCTGAAAAGCGAGGTGTGCTCTGATTAGCCAGCTATCCAGTGCGTTGTGATTGGCCAAATTGTAACACTCTAAAGAGAAAGGAAAAATTGAAATCGCATCATATGACCCCTTTAAGTCGACTATTGTTTATAAATGGTTATATTGCTGCCTGTGTGTTCCTGAAATCTGAGCCGGTGATGGGCTGCTGTTCGCGGGAGAACTGCGAACTTTAGACCGCGGCCTTGCGTTTCACGCGTAGCTGAAAGATGCCGTGACTGACTCCAAAACCTGCCCATAAACAGTACTGAGATTACAGAACAGTAACATCAAATTAAATTAAAGTATTATAATGAATAAAATCCATTTATGTTATGCAAGGCATAAGGCGTTTCCATCATGCGAAGTGACCGACATCTCGTCCTTATGTTGTGTTGCGTAAAATTATACAATTTATAGTACAGCAAAGACTTATAAATGAAATAAAATATATACAAACCTTTATTTTGCTGAAGAAGTGCACCTAATCGGCGGCACTGAGAACCGCTCTCTTCAGTAGAGGACCCAAAAATCCCACGATCTGATTAAAGGGATACCCCACCCCAAAATGAAAATTTTGTCATAAATCACTTACCCCCATGTCGTTCCAAACTCGTAAAAGCTTCGTTCGTCTTCGGAAGACAATTTAAGATATTTTGGATGAAAACCGGGAGGCTTGTGACTGTCCCATTGACTGCCAAGTAAATAACACTGTCAAGGCCCAGAAAAGTATGAGAGATATCGTCAAAAATATCTTAAAATTTCTTAAATTGGGTTCCGAAGATTAACTAAGCTTTTACGGGTTTGGAACGACATGGGGGTAAGTGATTAATGACAAAATTTTCATTTTGGGGTGGAGTAACCCTTTAACTCAGCAGCTGGGTTTTGTGGAGACAGGCTCAACCCAGCGATTGGGTAGAAAAAAATAACCCAGCATTAAATATAACCCAGCAACTTAGTTACAGAAAAACTACCCAGCACCTGGGTAAAAATATAAAAAACAACCCAATAAAATGACCCAACAAGCTGAACCCAGCATTTGGGTTAAAAAAAAAAATAACCCAGCATTTTTTTTAGAGTGCATAGACTGACATTGCGCTTCCCCCAGAAGATAAACAATGCTTGATTACCTTCTGGGGAAAGCCTGCACACATATGTAACTCTGGGAGAAGACATGTTGAATAAATTATGTTATTTTTGTTTTCTTTGTGCACAAAAAGCATTCTCTAGCTTTGCAAACTTGAAGTTGAACCACTGATGTCACATGGACTGTTTTATCGACGTCCTTGCTATGTTTCTGGGGCTGAGAACATTTCAGTTGGTTGCTGTCTATGCAGATTTCATTAAAAATATCTTAATTTGTGTTCTGAAAATGAACGAAGGTCTCACTGCTTTGGAACGGCATGAGTGTGAGTAATTAATGACAGAATTTTCATTTTTGGGTGAACTATCCCTTTAAGTATTCGCTTCTATCGCCGTTTCATAGGCGGGTTCAGTCAACAGAATGCGGGCGCGCGCTCCCGTGTCGACATGTCCATATATGGTTCGTGACGTCAAGCTCCGGAGGTTCCATTCATATAAAAGCGATCCGACGGAATCCCCTTGGAGGAAATGTAGACTCAGGCTCAGCACACAGGGTTCAGTAGGCAACCTACACCCCTGAAACATCCACGTCCCTGCTACAAACATTTCACTTTGTCACTCCAACATGAAGGTCTCCAGCATAGACTGTCGCCGCCTGAGGAAGATCATACGGAAGGAGTGTGGAAGTTGTCTGATTGTGGACTGTAGACCGTATTTCTCGTTCTCCAGCTCCAGTATCAGAGGCTCCGTCAATGTCAACTTGAATTCAGTGGTGGTCCGGAGGTCCCGCGGCGGTCCGGTGCCTCTACAGTTCATCATCCCGGACGAGAAAGCGCTGTTTCGGCTCCGCGAGGGCAGCATCTCCGCCGTCGTGGCTCTGGATGACCGCACACCTCATTTACAAAAACTGAAGAAAGACAGTATTGCTCAGATTGTCATTAATAGTTTGGCGCACTTGGCGAGTAGCGCGAGCATCTGCTTCCTGAAAGGTGAGTAAAGATTGTTCGGTCTTTTTTGTTTAAAAGTTTTCTCAAGAGGAAGTGTTTAGATCTAATATTTTAAATATTTTAAGGTCTCATTCATTTAAGTTTTGTTTGCGTTTAAAATGACAACTCCAGGACAAAGCAAGCAAAGAATTTGTTGACTGACATAGTTTGAATGTTTAGATGTATACCAATTTATTAAAAAAATTCAATCTATTTTAGAATTCTTTACAAGTGTCTCAATTAATCATTAATTCGAAGAATTATATGGAAGAATTACATTGTAAGGAATACACTGTTATACTAATAAAGTGATATGTATAGTGAAAAATAAATAAATGTGTATATTAAAATAAAATTTTAATTGAATTAAAATTAAACTGTTTAGACTACTAGACTTCTACAAGTAAATAAAGAAGTCTATGTGTGTGTGTGTGTGTGTGTGTGTGTGTGTGTGTGTGTGTGTATTTTATTATAATAAAGAATATATATATATATATATATATATAGTGAAATAGCTTTAGTATTTAGTTTGATGGAGCAGATCAGGACTTTGTCTGGTTTTCAAGAGATACATTTTCTTTGTGCGTCAAAGGACGGATGAGTCAGAGAGAGAAGTATGAGAACCAGCACAGTATATTTATAGCCATATATCATATTTTTACTCCTTTCAGTGATAATATTGCATTCAAATATACAGAGATTTTTAAATTAAGTTATTCCGTTTGTTCAAATGACATGTTGAGGTTAACTAGGAGATTTTGATGACTGAAAGTCAAGCTCTTGAGCTCATGAACACTCTCCCTCTGTTGGTGGGAATGTTTTTCTTGACTCTCGCTCTCGGATCAGCTCTGAACTGCAGCACGTGAAGCTCTTGATAAGGTGAACGACTCAACAATCCTTGACGACTCATAATAACGGCGCGTTTCTCATTCCAGGAGGCTACGAGAACTTCCATTCCCATTACCCCGAGCTTTGCACTGAAACCAAGTCTGTGGATCTGAGCGAAGACAAAAGTGAAAGAGGCGTCAGCAGTCACTGTGACAAACTGGGTTCTCACCACAAACCAGACTATGATCAGGTAAGAGAGAAGAAAGCGAGCTGTTGTTTCCTCATTTCAACCCACTTCCACCAAAACCACTTCCTCTAACTGTAGGAGTCGAAATATGCAAAAAAAGACCATGTGGTTAGAGATACTACTCCATATATATATATATATAACCCAACCATCCATCTATCCAAACCAAAGAGCCCCCTTACAAGCCTTCAAAGACATCCAACGGACATCTGAGGTCCTTTTATGTCTGACCTTTGGTCTGCTGTTCAGTTTTTATGATAAGGTCAAACGGTGCACCTGTTTGTCTTCAGGTGGTGAATCAGTCTCGAGAGTTTCAGTTTTGAGGTCTGTTTATTGTTGTTATTTTTCAGGGACGGCCGGTGGAGATCTTGCCTTTCCTATACCTGGGCAGTGCCTATCACGCCTGTAGACAGGACTATCTCAGTGACCTCCGCATTACAGCGCTGCTGAACGTCTCACGCAGGGACTCGCGGCCCGCCAAAGGACTGTATGACTACAAATGGATCCCGGTGGAGGACAGTCACACTATAATTTATTTTTTAATTATTTTATTTTTTATTTACAATTTAAAGTAGTTATCATTTTTAATTAAAGCAGTTTTTAATTATTAAATGTTTTAATTTATTTAAAACAGGCATTTTTGTATTTAAAGACATTTTTATTTATTATTTATTTACTTTTTTCATTTATTTATTTTTTATTTAACACAGTTGACCAGTCTGAGCACTTCAAAGTCTCACTTTTGGTTGTGGTTAAAATTGATACGATTTTATCGCTTGTTGCATTATTAATAAGAAAAAGAAGTTTTAACCGTCAACATCTTTAGTGTTATGTAAACTTCATCTGTATGGCTAAAACCATTCCCAGAACTGAGCACAGACCTATAGATAGTGGAGCTAATTTCAGGCCGTTTAAAAATAAGACTTCCTCTGCTTTACTAACACATAATCCATAATGGACTGCACCTTTAATTACACCTACAAATCCCATGTTACTTGTACTCTGGGAAGCGCAATTAATACCAACTCCTACTGAAAATAAAAAATGAGATGAAGCATATAGATAAAGAGAGATAAACGGACATGCCGCTGTGACTCAGGGGTTAGACTAATCCAGGATCTTGCTGATCACAGGCGTGGCCAGTGTGTCAGTGGATGAGTCGATGATTAGTGGTGTTAGGTGTGTGTTTGTGTGCTATGACTGGACTGTCATGTGTTTTGTAGGTTGTTCGAGGCTTCTTTATCAGGTTAATGTGTTTACACAATAATCCGACAGCGTTTAAAGCTGTTTATGGGTGATTTGCAAAAAGCTTGTCAAAAACAGGTCCAGGTTTAGGCCATATTTCACCCCTTAAAAAATAATCAAATTGAAACTGAAACTGAAAGGTTCTTTAGGGAACCAAAAATGGTTCTTCTATGACATCACTACATAAAAACCTTAAAGGAGACATATTATGCCCCTTTTTACAGTATGTAATATAATGGCGCTTTTCCACTGCATGGTACGGCACGGTACGGCTCGCGCAGGTTCACTTTTGGGGGGTTTTCCACTGGGTACAGTACCTGGTACCTGGTAGTTTTTTTAGTACCACCTCGGTTGAGGTTCCAAGTGAACCGTACCGTTACCAAAACGTGACGTGTAAACTCTGCTGATCACTGATTGGCCGGAGAGAATCGTCACTACCTGCGTCACTGAACTT
>NW_015654568.1:226761-233042 GCF_001515625.1 Sinocyclocheilus rhinocerous
TAAACAGTGTTCTGTGCTCGTCTGTGCAGACAAAGGCAGAACAGTTAGCATGCTTTGCTCAAACTTTCGCCATGGCATTAGAGCTGGTACACCGTTGTCGCTTGCGATAACACAATAACGGCCGCCGTGGGTGTAAACTTACAGATTAAGGGAGCGGTGATATTATAATGAGATCCCTTTGCCACGTCACCAAGAGAGCGAAATCAGACGCGCTCGTTTTCTCAGACGCTTGCAGAAAAAGGCTTCCCAAAACAAAGTTACTGGGTTAATATTTTTCACGTTTCCTTGGTTGGTAGATGCACCGGGGACCTGATTATAGCACTTAGAACCTGGAAAAGTCCGATTTTCATGATATGTCACCTTTAAGAGTGTAGACGTTGTTTACATAGACTTCACATGTGACCAAAACTCCCTGTTTGACCTGTATTCTGGTGAGGCTTTAACCATGTCATCCTGTCTGTCATTCAAGGACTTGCGTATCCCACGTTTCATTCGATTATACCCAAGTTTCATTTACATTTACCTCAATATAGACGATATTACCTAAGAGACCGTGAGGTAATTTGGTCTCCCGCAGGAAAGCGATAGCAGTGAAAGAATAGTCCATCGAAAGCTTCGGCTAATGAGTGTGTGGTAATATTTAGGCGCATTAGCGAGTGTGATAGTCATTATGGCGCCCACAGCTCGGCCCCGCTCCGCTCCAGATGGGCTTCAGGCATGATTCACACCAGCATGTTTTGTTTTAAAGAGACCAGCAGCGAGGGATCTTGCATGAACACGCGCTTCACTTCTCGTGTGTGCGTCGTTCAGAGATATGAGGCTGGAATCTGCTTAGCTGTATTGAATTAGACAGGAATACGCAATCTGAGCTTTCCCTAATGGTGTGAGTTTATGGATTTGTGCGTCAGAACTTTCTGGGGTGGAATGAAATTGATATGACATTACGATAAAAAAGGGTCAGGGAGGAAATGAATTAGCCGAGCGATAACGGACAGAGGATATCAGAAGAACTGTGAAAAATAACCATGATTACGTTTCACTTGTTCCCTCTCACAACTCTGTAACTCAAAGCCATTTTATGGCATTTGTACACATTGTAATGTTATGCAAACATATTTCATATACCAAAATGAATGTGCTCAAACTATAAGTTATTCGTACACTGTAAAAATGATTTTTTTTACATGAGAGTTGTAAATAAAACAAAGTTTATTAAGTACGTTTTAAAAGAAGAACATTTCAGTCTTTATTTTTCCAAAATTTCACATACAATTCAATATGTTGCTTGACGTTTCTATGTAATTATTGGTGAAATTTACAAGCAATTTCTGTGAAATCATAAATCCGACATAATTTTTTTTTTTTTCAGTGTAGGATAATTTCCCTTAAAAGTCTAAACTTTGTCTCTGTGGTGTTTTCAAAATATTGCTTTGTTTCTTTGAATATTTGACCAGTCCAGCATAGCAACACTGGCTCAACCAATGGTGTGAATTTGGGGCGGGGCTATTTGTTTGGCTGACCAATAGCAGATGAGGGGCGTGTTTGGGGAAACTTGTTTGAAAACAGTCATTATTATTTTGTCTGGTGCCGCTACTTCACCTTTTATTATTTTTCTTTCTTTCTTTCTTTCTTTCTTTCTTTCTTTCCATAGGCCTAAAAGTGCACAGGGCTCTTCTGTTGTTTTTAAATGTGCTTTATAAATAAAGTCTGGCTTGAAGTTTGACTTGTCTGTGTTTTTGGTGACTCATGCTGTTATTTCGAGAGCTTTTGTAATGAATTCATGTACTTTTCTCTCCACAGAACGTGTGAAAGCAGAGGGAGGTAAAGTGCTGGTCCACTGCGAGGCTGGAATCTCTCGTTCTCCCACCATCTGCATGGCGTACATCATGAAAACCCAACGGTTGCGCTTGGAGCAGGCCTTTGACGTCATCCGACAGCGGCGTGCCATCATCTCGCCCAATTTTAGCTTCATGGGTCAACTACTGCAGTTCGAGTCGGAGGTGGTTTCTTCCACGCCTCCGTCCGCCACTCCTGCCGCTCAAGAGACGCCCACCTTCTTTAGTGGTGACTTCACGCTCGAAACCGAGAACTTCGAGTCCTCGGTTTTCACCTTCCCTACCTCCTTCCTGACACCAATGCCCATCCAGTCGTCGGTTCACCAGTTCAAACTGAGTCCAATAACTGCGCTGCCTTAAAATGGCTGCCTGACTCATCGCAGTCTCAGTGTACTTGAAAAATAATGGACGGGCGAACTGAAAAAAAGCAATGGACTATCACAGGGAATAAAAATGCTTATGTTTTCATATTTAAAAAAAAAATCATGGTAGACAGTGTTTGCTTTTTGATTTTGTTTGCCTTAGAGAAAACCACTGCACAATGATTACACTGCAATACCTGCCTTAGCTGGATGATGTTCTGCCAATCAACAGCGCCTAGCTGGGCAAATTAAATTATTATTATTTTTTAAACAGTTTCTTTTTCTATGAATTGTGGATCTGTTAATAAACGTTTTTACACAAGTGTAAAATTTGTTCATAGTGTCACTTTATTATCAGTGTGTGCTCTTTTTAACATATTTGACCATTTTCAAACAAACTTTGCAGATATTCCTCTAAAAACAGAGAGAAAATATACTTCAGTCAACAATAATTACCAAAAATCACACTTATGTCAATAAAGGAACATGTCATTGTTATTATATAGTGACAGATTATAAATGTTTGCCCTCACGAAACATCATAAGGACTTTAGACCAGTAAAAAGATACAACAGTGACCTCTGCTGTGACAAACACTGCAGAAGTATATATATATATACACACTATAGTATACTTTTGAGTGGAACATAAGTAAGCCTTTAAATTTATTTTGGCGCCCATTTGGGATGCACACAGAAAGTAGAGACACATCGAGAGCTTTGGTGCGCAAAACATGTTGAAAGTGCATTATGAACATATCAACAAAATGATTAGCGATAATAAAAACTTTTGTGATGCAATATTAAAATAACATAGCAAAATACCCATTCTTTGGGGAAGAAAAAAAAAAAAAAAAAAAAAAAAACGTGTGTTGTACTTCATTAATGTTCTGCATGCAGGCACACAAACAGCGATTGCTAGTCACAGAATCTGACTGAATCCATAAGTAATCAGTCTGTGTTTTGTATATATTACAGTTTTTCTGAATTGCTAAAACACATTTCTTGAAACTATCACTCATCTTCTCAAAACCTTAAGCACAAATCCAAATACTCAAACTAAATTCACGAAACCTCTGACTCTTCCATCAAAATCAAACAATCACTGCAAAACCATTTCACTTGCACTCAAAATCAACCGGTGCGCTCAGATCACACACACGAGTCAATAAAATAAACACTACAGAGCATTCATTAGACACCACAGAGAAAAACGGAGAACACTGCATCCAGAACATTACAGAAAAAAGTATATTGTATTGAGTAAACATTTTTGCAATTCTGTAAAAAAGTATAGTAACTGCAACGGAGTAAGGTGAATATATTGTAAAGACCAACTGTACTGCAAGAACAGTATTGTGCTTAATATTGAATAGTACTGAATGTTTGTATATATTCAGCACTTGGATAGCCTTGATAACACTCTCTAAACCTTACTCTTTCTCTCCACACCCTCTTCCTCCTCATTCTCCACTTCTTACATGTACTCTTCCTCTTCTCCTTCTCAGATTGTTTCCATCTATTGTTCGTATTATCATTCAGTCACCTGTGACACTTGTGCACTCTGAGCTGGCTCATATTTTGTACAGTTGGTTTGATCACATCATTAGAAACAAGTGTGAACAATTTTGAATCGTTGTGTGTAAACGATGACAACTGTGCTTTAGTTGTGTTTAACTTTTGCCGCTTGTGTTTAGCATTTTGCAGCACAAATGCATCATAGTGTGATAAGGTTTAGAGAGTGTTATCAATTGTGAGAGAAAAGAGAAAGTGTTGTATGCATACCTCCACAAAGTCATGTCGAAGGTTCTTGACTGTCACAGTTCCGTTCAATTGGGACCTTATACAGCCGTTTCGTTCTCCGTTGATTTCTCTGGAGGACACTATGTATTGTTGAGGGGCTCACAGCATTTATGTTAGCAAAAATTGTGGCATCATTAAGGATATTGCATATTTCATGAATTCCTATAGCATTATTGGCCAAAACCAAATTCACGATCGCCGTCTCTTGCTCTTCAGTGAACTTGTGACTTCGCCCACCATTAAACCTTTGCCTTGCTACTCTGTAGAAGATTCAAGAATACTGTGAGTGTGTGCCATAAACTGTAACAATGCATACTATTTTATACAATACAGTCAGAATGTCTTCTTACATTGAGCTGTACTGTTGTACAGTATGATAACCCACCAGACTGAACAATTGTGCAGTGCACTACAGTAAATGGATGCATGGTGCTAAAATATATGTATTATAGTATACCGTATGTTATGCTGAAATAGCTATTATGTGTACATTAGAACATGTACATTACAGTAAATTGTTACATACCCGTTATCATTTCTAAAGGTTCGAATTATACCAGCGGACTCTGTCCAGCCTCTCTCATTGTTAGACCATGGTTGATCACATGATCAATGATAGTAGCCCTAATCTCAGAGACCACTCTTGTTCCTGGTCTTTGTCCTCCTCCTCTTCCCTGTCCGACTCGTCCTCTTCCTCCCCTTCCAACTCCTCCTCTTGCTCCTCTTTCAACTCCTCTCCCTCCAACTCCCCTTACTCTGTCTGCATTGTTTGCATCCATTGTTCAAAACCTATAACTTGACCTTTGGCTAGTTACTTCTGATGAACTTGCTTGAAATACTGTACAATTCTATATAAAACAATAGGGAATTTAACCAAAAAAATGCATGTTCTTAATGTAAAATTGCCCCCATACTTTGGTCAGTTCAAGAATAATTTATGCAGTTTTCTATTATTCATTTGAAAGAATTAAAAGAGCAGTTTCATGTCTTGTATGTTCAACTGGTCAAGGTTGATATAGGATTTAGAAAGTAATTAGTAAAAAGTAATGAAATACTTTCAGAGAGAGTAATTAGTATGGTAACCTAATTACACGGTTGAACATGAAATTAGTAGCTAGTTGTTCATGATTTTTTTAGAGTAAAGTACAGAACACTGTTCAGTTATGCAGAAGGTTTAAGTGTGAAAGAAAATGTGCTATTGAATGAGTATCCATGTACTCTATATACTGTCTCAATAGCAAGAAAGAAACGTGAAAGGAGGTAAAATGATGAATGAGCATAACATGCGCTTTAGCTCAAGTGTTTTTATTCTGCAGAGCAGCTGTCTTGGCGCCCAATCGCTACCTCGACGGACTAAACTAAGTTTACAGAAATAGGGGTAGGGTTACAGACAAATGGATATGAAACTAATGAAAAAGCAAGGAGCTCATTTAATTATTAACACATATAATTAAGTTATCTTGAAATATGAAGTTTCTGCGCTCCATTACTATTCCTTTAAACATTTATAATAAACAATAATTATAAGTCCCCCTAAAAAGTTAAGTAGACTCGTCCGTTCGTCCCGCCTCTGTCGCCATTTTGACTGTTATGTCTGTTTCGTGAAGGGAGGGAAAATAAAATTTGATAGTCCAGAGTAGTAAATATCAGACAAATTTAACCGGTGTGCAGACATATTTATCTTCTCTTAAACCCTTCTTCTCTCTGAGGAGGAGGGTGTTTAATTCGGCTGGTTTCTGAGGAGAGTTTTGTGCATAAGCCGCCATGTACATTAAACAGGTAAGTGACCGAGATGCGACTCACGCGCTGCATGTAAAATTATGATTCATATGTTGAATTATGCGGTTCAACTACTTATTTACATATTTTAACTGCCAGATGTGCACAAAAACGCATTTTCCTTCATCTTGAGCGTGCTGGGTTGTAAGTTTTGGCGAGTGCATGGCCTTCAATGAAGTTAGCATTAGCTTTAGCATTAGCTGTCAAAACCCGCAAAACATTGCAATCAAATTTATTATGCAACATTTATATTAAACCGTTACTACTGAAATGAACGTTTGTTTGCTGCTGCTGTTCAGATGTGAGCAAACTACGAGTAGAAAATTAAATTATAGCTGGTTCTTATGTAAATACTAATACGGCGTGTTGTATTATGTACATGATAATACCATAATGTGCTTTTTCTTATATACACAGATATGTATACAAAATATATATATATATATATATATATATATATATATATATATATATATATATATATATATATATATATATATATA
>NW_015654568.1:233423-253475 GCF_001515625.1 Sinocyclocheilus rhinocerous
ATATATATATACATATAACAGATATGTCTCTGTACGTTTTTGTTTGGGCTATACTTTTGTTTAATCTCATTGTTTAGCATATTTGTATGAAACGCATTCTGACAGGTTGTATAACATAATCTTGACGTTGTATGTAATATTTTGTGAAATGTGTTTTTCAGGTTATTATTCAGGGGTTTCGCAGCTACAGAGATCAGACTGTGGTTGATCCCTTCAGCTCCAAACACAATGTTATAGGTAAGACTGTCCCACTCTTGGCATGTGACATTTTCATCATAGCAGAAATATGTAAAATAGGTAAATCAATCAATAAATAAAAAAACTAAATATGATATAAAATGTAATATATTTTTTAATATGTATTTAAAATCAGACAGTAAAACAGATTTGCCTTAGATATTTTATATTTTTGTAATGTGTGTATAAATATGTATATATAACTACATTTTTATTTGTCACATACATAACCATATATGACTTGCAGTGAAATGATTTTTTACAACCACCCTGTTACATAAAAATAAGAAATTTAGAAGTTAAAGTAAAATAAAACTGAAAAATTATAAATAATAATGTACTAAAATAATATTTATAATATTTAAAAAATAAGTTTAAAACATTTTTTTTTATCATTTAATGTTTCACAGTCGGAAGAAATGGATCAGGAAAGAGTAACTTCTTTTATGGTAAGTAAAATATACCTTTTTTTAACACGTTAATTAATTTAATAAATCAAAACACTAAAGGTGCAGGTGAATAGTTTGATGAGCAATTTTTTTTATTCCCCATCAGCCATACAGTTTGTACTCAGTGATGAGTTCAGTCATCTTCGTCCAGAGCAGCGTCTGGCTCTGCTTCACGTGAGTTCTTTTATTCTATTTTGATTTTTTTGTTTTTATATATATATTTTACTTCAATAATTTAGGAAAACAAAACAACAACAAAGAAAAAAAAAAACAGTGTTATTTATAGATTTTTTTTTACCCAACATTTATGTATTTTCCTTGATTATTTCTTATTTTTAATTTTGTTTATTAATTTTGTATATCAAAATGTTTTCACTAACTCTGCTAAACTATGTACTTTCATGCATTTTTCAGGAAGGCACTGGTCCTCGAGTCATTTCAGCCTTTGTGGAAATTATATTCGACAACTCTGACAACAGGCTGCCGGTAAGAAATGTATCCTAAATTTTGAGAAGCGCACTAAAGTAAAGGCAGGCGAGTAACAAGACCTCATTGCCCTCAGATTGATAAAGAGGAGGTGTCTCTGCGCCGTGTCATCGGAGCAAAGAAAGACCAGTACTTCTTGGACAAAAAGATGGTCACGTAAGTTTAGTTCTTGTAACACTGCAACATATCAGAAGAGCTTTGACCTCTTAGAGCTGTAGACAAATGAGTTGTGTTCTGTGTGCTTCAGTAAGAACGACGTGATGAACCTGTTAGAGAGCGCAGGTTTCTCCCGCAGCAACCCTTACTACATCGTCAAGCAGGGAAAGGTACGCTAGTGTCCCCTGATATGGGACAAATGATTAATGGGTTTACAGTTATTCATGATTTTATTTAAAACCTGTTATCACTTAAAAGAATTGTTCGTCTAAAAATGAAAATTGTTGTCATTTACTCACCCTCGCGTTATTCCAGACCTGTATGAGTTCCTTTCTTCTGTTGAACACAAAACAAGATATTTCAAAGAATGTTGTTTACCAAACAGTTGACGGTAGCCATTGACTTCCATAACATGGTTATCTACATTCTTCAAAATATCTTCTTTTGTGTTCAGTAGAAGAACGAAACTCATACAGGTTTGGATGGTGAATAAATGATGACAGGATTTTCATTTCTGGGTGAACTTCCCCTTTAAACTGCAGCTAAAACAGTGTTTTCCAGCCCTCTGGGACTGTAGCAAACAACAGCATCTCTTTCTTTAAAGTGATAGTTCACCCAAAAATGAAAATTCTGTCATTAATTACTCACCCTCATGTCGTTTCAAACCTGTAAGACCTTCGTTCATCTTCGGGTCGTTTCTGGACTTGGGAACATTTCAGTTGCGTTGCTGTATATGCAGGGTCAGAAAGCTCTCAGATTCCATCAAAAATATCTTAATTTGTGTTCCGAAGATGAACGAAGGTCTTGCGGGTTTGAAACGACATGAGGGTGAGTAATTAATGACAGAATTTTCATTTTTGGGTGAACTAACCCTTTAACATTAATGCTTGTTTACAAACAAGAACGTGGCTCTTGGGAGTAAAGTGGTGCTAATGCTGTTGCTGCTACGCATTCTAAATGAGTTTGCTCACTTTGTTACACTCGTTTTACTGTCCGAAACATGAAAATAGATCAATCAGATGGCAACAGCGCCTGACTCTCAGCGTCTGAAGCTGCTCAGAGAGGTGGCCGGCACCAGAGTCTACGATGAGCGCAAAGAGGAGAGTATCTCGCTCATGAAGGAAACAGGTAGACCCTTCACTGATGTGTTTCTATTCAAATGTGTCATCATCAAAGTGAAAATACCATTTATCATTTCCAATCTGGAAATATAGCCTATCGAATAAGAAAACTGGTTGTCCTTGTGTTATTTTGTAAAACCAAATCGCTTTAATGAATCGCTAAATCAGTGCAGGCAACACTGCAGTAGATGCTTTACTGTTGTTTTTTTATGGTCAAAGGTTTGTGATGTGCAGTTTGTTCTTGTGCGTGTGTGTACAGAGGGCAAGCGAGAGAAGATTAATGAGCTGCTAAAGTACATCGAGGAGCGTCTGCACACTCTGGAGGATGAGAAAGAGGAACTGGCTCAGTACCAGAAGTGGGACAAAATGAGAAGAGCTCTAGAGTACACCATCTACAACCAGGAGCTCAACGAGACCCGGGCCAAACTGGACGAGGTACACGCATCAATACACACTATCAAACAGTAAATACATTTGCATTAACACTGTAGAATGTTTTGTTGCTGATAATTTAAAGATGGTGTGATTCCCTCCTCCAGTTGTCCTCTAAGAGAGAGACCTGTGGAGACAAATCTAGACAACTGCGAGATGCTCAACAAGATGCTCGAGACAAAGTGGAGGTAAACTGAGCTCTTCAGTGTGTTCTTGTTCTGGAAAAGTGCTAAAAACACACGTTTTGCATGGGAATTTGTCACATTTTCTTCTGAAAAATGTAAAAAAATCTAGTGCATTGCACTTTATTTTTAACCAGCTTGTGCATTCACATGTCGGCACATAACAGAAACCTTTTATTTCAAAGACATAGGGGTGGGTGATATACTGGTAGACACGATTAACTGGTAGAAATTTGTCAACCGGTAGAGATTTTTTTTTTTGTGCCGCGTCATGCTTAGGGGGCGTGGAAATGTCCCCATAAGAACAGACCGGTGTGTAAAACTCTTGGACATATTTTAACGATTCTATGGTGCGAACTTTAAATATTTCACGTACTTTTGAAAATCCAGCATTTAGTTGATCCTAATAAGCGCTCATTGTCACAGTTGTAAACACGACAGATTTCTTCTTCCATGAGGGGGTTTGGCATCACGGCATCTTTGTTTCCAGGCAGAACGTCAAAGAACGCGACACACACATCTGGAAATCCTGTAGAATTGAACCAATCCGATGATGACTTCGAAACTCCTGAAGTGTTTTCCAATTTTGTGTGCGATATGCATCAGACATTCAGCCAACGGTTCATGGGCGTGACTTAGGGCTGGGCGATAAATCGATAATGATAATTATCACACGATATAAATTTTCTCGATAAACGATAACAAGGGTTCGATAAATGTTCGATATAATGTTTGCGGCAAAGGCGGAATGAAAAAGCACTAGTCATTTGGAGCGCGCCACTCGAAGCGTTTATCCGCCCGGATCAAAGTTCAAACTGCAGCGCAGTGCGAGCTTCACGCGTTACTCGCTGATGAGTCTCGGTCATGTGACCACTGAACAGCGCTGTGAGATTCAGTGTTAAGCGCTTGAATTCAGTGAGGAACACAAATAACTGTTTACAAGCAGATGAAACGGAGCTGACAAACAGCAGAAACACTGTGTGCAACGATACAGTCAGAAGACTTTTTAATCTACAAATCGCCATCATTTACCATGCATTTACTGTAGTAGCACTAACTGCACCATGGTATTGTGTCAGAAATGTGGGTATTCGTGTCGAATATTATTAATGTAGACATGTATGAAATGTATTGAAGGAGGAGTAATGGAATATAATTACAGTATTTTTTGTGATTAAGCTATAACGCTATATTATGCATTTATAAGTGTATTTAGACTACTGTTTTTCATAAATACCTACAAGCCATATAAAATTTTTACCATGGTATTGAGGTGCTATATTTGTGGTTTTAACTCATGATTTAAATGTATGCTTTAACATGCACTGATGAATCAAGCTCAATAAGACCAAGATCATTTATTGTGAAACAGATCAGTTTTGATTTCAAGTTCACATTTCATCCAGTCTGTCTAAGAAATTGACCCTACAAACTGAAAATAAAGTATAAAAATATGAAGATTTACTAAGAATCTGCCTTTGCACGTCATAAAGCAGCTTATATATTGTGTAATCTTATCTAACCTCTGTGTCTCTGTAGGAGACTGAGCGTGTGGTGAGGGAGCTGAAGTCTCGAATCTCCGCCATGAAGGAGGAGAAAGAGCAGCTGAGCGCCGAGCGACAGGAGCAGATCAAACAGAGGACCAAACTGGAGCTCAAAGCCAAAGATCTGCAGGACGAGCTGGCAGGAAACAGCGAACAGAGGGTACGACTAGCAGACGCACACACACGAACACATGCACACGCTACAGGCACACATATGGACTCAACAACACACACATTCCGAAGAAGTGCCATCTTGGAAAAGAGAGTTACTTTTTGAAAAAAAAAAAAAGACTTTGGTTTGTTTTGTAAGTGATTTTACACTACCGTTTATAAGATTTTTTTTTTTATTCACCCAGGCCGCTTTTATTTGATTAGAAATATAGTAAGAGCAATAATATTGTGAAATATTTTAACAAATAGTTTAAAATAACTGTTGTGTATTTAGATATGTTAAAATGTAATGCAAAGCTGAGTTTTCAGCATCATTACTCCAGTCTTCAGTGTCATGTGATCCTTAAGAAATCATCATAATATGCTGATTTGCTGCTCAAGAAACATTTCTTCTGATTATCAATGGTGAAATCAGTGTTGCTTCATATTTTTGTGGAAACTGATGCATGTTTGTCAGGATTCTTTGAAAGTGTAAAAGAACAGTGTTTATTTATTAAATCAGTTTTTTTTTCTCTCTCCAATTTCCGTTTTATTTTATTTTTTTTCAAATTTCGTTTTTTCCATTTTCATTTTTCTGGATTCCATTTTAACTTTCTGGACTCATTTTTAATGGTTAAATTGAATTGTATTAATCAAAAAGCACATCTAATTAATTAAAATCATGAAACATATCATTACTTAACATCAATTTATTACAAGTAAAAAAAATAAATAAATTTTTAGGGCCCTATGAAATGTTTTATTTTTCTCACCTTATGTTTTATTGTTACCAAATTCTGTTTTAGCATGTTTAGTTATTTGAATGCATAAAAACAACTTTTATTTATTCTTACAATAGCCTTATGAAAATCTGTGTTGTGTATTTTAAATTTTCTGGTTATCAAATGAAGGCATATAAAACGTTAATTTAATTGATCTTTTAATGAATTAAAATTAAAATGTATTTTTTTGACAAGTAAAGGGGATTTACTATTAAAATTAAAACATGGAAGAAATATTGTGTGACTATTCCTTAAAAAAAAATTTAGTTTTATTAATTTTTCAACAGTAGTAGTAGGATTACACACATTCTACTGAATGATAGTAATATATTTTTGGCACAATGTCTTTAAGTTAAACCGAACCTTTATTTTGACAGGTTGCCGTGAATACCTTTAAATTGCTGTGTATATATAATTCTTGTTTTACTCAAATGAAACTGTAAAATTCTCATGAAGTGCTATAAATTCTCATAAATTCTATAACGTGCAAATTTATTTATTTATTTTTTAAGTAAGACTGCATATAAGTAATAAACCCCATTTCCTCAAACAAATACTCACCTGCTTGCTTTTCTCTATTGCTGTTGCTGAATTGGTCGCTGCAGAAACAAAGCGGTGACCGAATTCACATAAGCAAACACGAAAGTTTGATCCACATGGTCACAAATGCAAACACTAACAGCCAGAGAGCTGCAGGAAATGCTGGCAGGCACTAGTGAACAGAGGGTCCGCAGTGTCTCCGTCTGCGTCACTATCTACACACGCTCACTCCAGCCCGGGCTCGTAGCCAGACGCAAACACACATAACGCTTGTGTATCCCTGTATATGCGAAATACACGCTTTCGGTCGGCCCTCCTGCATCCCGGCTTGGCTTAGAGAGGGATTAGCCCCACCTGGCCAAGTGTGTGTGTGCTTTCCTATGGAGGAGAGGCAGAAGTGCGTCATTTGCCCTTTGATTGGTGAATGAGAATGTAGGTTTGCTCAGATGGAGATCCCCTTTGTTCTGCTCATGACGCTGAATCTACACACCTGTTTGTGTGCAGTTTATTCTTCTCCATTTAAATATGAACACCTCCTTACGCATTTATGCAAAATTTATTTAGGCTTTCTATAAGAAGACTCAAGAATTGATGTCGCTATTTGTGATTTAATACTCTGTCCCCTCTTGCTTCCTGTCCAACAGAAACGGCTGCTTAAAGAGCGTCAGAAGCTTCTGGAGAAGATTGAAGAAAAACAGAAGGAGCTGCAGGAAACAGAACCCAAATTTAATGCTGTGAAAGAAAGAGAGGAGCGAGGAATTTCCCGGTAAACTCTTTGAAGTGTTAAAGGGCCCATGAAGTGGGGAGCATGGACTTCTTTTTTGTGTTGACGTACTTACTATTGAAACGGGAAGCTGGGGTGGGACAATTTATTTATTTTTTTCTTATAAATAACTAATATTTTTTTACGTCAGTCCTCCAAAACCATAATTTGCTTATTGGTACCCCTACTATGTTATAAATTTATAGACTTTTGATTTTGTAAGAGTTTATCACAATGGCTGTATTTATTTTTAAACAGTGGACTGTCATATCCTTGTGTGTAAAATCAAGTCCCGTCCTTTTCATGATTCCACAAATTATTTCAACTATTCACAAGATGTCATTTTAAGGAGGATAAGTGCTTTTCAAATGCTTCTGGTGTCTTTAAGTAATGCTTGAACTATGTTTTGTTCTGGAGTCATTTGTTTTGTGTTTGTTTGTGAATTTTTCAGACTGGCTCAAGCCACACAAGAGCGAACAGACCTGTATGCCAAACAGGGCAGAGGCAGTCAGTTCACCTCTAAAGAAGAGAGGGACAAATGGATCAAGAAAGAGCTGAAGTCTCTGGATCAAGCCATCAACGACAAGAAACGGCAGATCGCTGCCATCCACAAAGATCTGGAGGACACCGAGGCCAATAAAGAGAGAAACCTGGAACAGTATAATGTAAGATTTGTTAAAACTCATCTAGGTATTGAACAGTAGATACGTAACTTTTGCCAGTTTTATGGGAAGCATTTATTCTTTAAAGGAATAGTTCACCCAAAAATGAGAAATTGATATAAAAAAAATTTACTCACCCTCAGGCCATAGAAGATGTAGATGAGTTTGTTTCTTCATCAGATTTGGAGAAATGTAGCATTACATCACTTGCTCGCCAATGGATCCTCTGCAGTGAATGGGTGCCGTCAGAATGAGAGTCCAAACAGCTTGATGGATTTGTTTCTTACAGTCATACAGCTTTTCACTTCACAAGACATTAACTGATGGACTGGAGTGGTGTGGATTATTGTGATGTTTCTATCAGCTGTTTGGACTCTGATTCTGACGGCACCCATTCACTGCAGAGGATCATTGGTGAGCAAGTGATGAAATTCTGAACTTCTCTAAATCTTTTCTGATGAAGAAACAAACTCATCTACATCTTGGATTACCTGAGGAAGAGTTGAACTTATCAAAAAATTTACTTTGGGTGATCTATTCCTTTAAGATGTTTTTGAACCTTTAACATTTCTTCCCAACTTTGATTTCGGCCGCAGAAACTGGACCAGGACTTGAGTGAAGTGAAGACTCGAGTGGAAGAGCTGGACAAGAAGTACTACGAAGTGAAGAACCGAAAAGATGAACTTCAGAGCGAGAGAAAGTAAGATCCTCCTGTTCCTATTCCCAACGCATCATGGGAAAATATCTGGCTTTGGTCCATTTTTTCAACATCCACCCTTTCTTATTACCTGTACGAACAGTTCCCCTCCTCACCTGGCATTTTAGTTATTAATAATCCACGAGCCATAGGTTTCACAGCACGAGGAGGCTTGATGGTTGGGCTATAGAATAGGGTCTCCTGCTGAACCCAGGCGTAGCGTTTGTGAGCCAGGGCTGATGGGTGTGTCCGTGTCCCTCCTCCTGCAGCTACCTGTGGAGGGAGGAGAACGCAGAACAGCAGGCGCTGGCAGCCAAACGAGAAGAGCTGGAGAAGAAACAACAGCTGCTGCGAGCAGCCACCGGAAAGGTTAGCAACCAAAACAGACCTGTGTGTTCTGAACACGTTTGTGAATGTTGCTGATCTTATTGTGTACAAATAATCTGTGTATTATTTTTATTATTCATATAATATTTGTTTATAATTGTTACATAAATGTAATGCCTTTCTACACTCTTGAAACGTCTTGTCTGTTACTTCAGAATAGGGCTACATTATTTCCGTTAGCTGAGTTTTTTTTTTTTTTTGCACAGTTTAGCCAAAACATTTGTGACTACATATAAATATGACTAATAATAATAGTGATAATGATAATAGTAGTAATACTAGTAATAGGTGTTGTCATTATTTTAATTATTAGTAGCACTAAATAAACAAAACATAATGTAAAGTAAAAATGTAATATTTCACTGTAAAATATTAGTGTAAATAGTACAAATTAGTATTTAAAAAACAGTAATATTATAAATGCTTTTGTTTTTATGTAAACCGTACGACACTACTAATATTTGTCTGTCTTAATTTCTTCCATTTCAAATGTTTAACACCAAGCTTTTCTATTGGTGAAAAAAAAAAACAGGAAGCCTTTCAAGTGTCTGTTTTGTTGACAACAGCTGATTTATATGAACTTCTCATTAAAGATTTGCGAATATTGTTGGTGCTTGGTTTTGCTCCCAGAAAACGCACATTATTAGCAACCACAATTTAGAGCAGATGCAGAAGGTTGTTAATTTGTAGCAGCATTTACTTTACTACTATTTACTACTTCGTTTGTTTAATTTGAACCGAAGCAGAAACTGAAAACGCTGCGGCACGAGCTGTTTGTGTGTAAATGAACTCAGTGCCACGCTTTGCTCTTAATATGCAGTGCTTATTTTTAATTAAATCACAGCTTTTGAGATTTGATAATCACATTAAGCCGTGTCACGATTTAGATTTTATCGTGATTAGTTGTACAAACCTACCCTAGAGTTCATTATGTGTACCCAGTGTGCATGTATTTAAAATCACGTGAAAAAGCCGCCCACACTGGTTCACTGTGTATCGGCTGAACTGAACCATACCTCCTAAGCTCAACTTGGCCGCTGGATGGTTTCTCAAGGACTGAGTCAGTCACTAATTATAGCAACTCTCCCACATTACAAAAATATACATCAGTATAGATGAAGTGGGTTTATCAGGACTTCAGATCGGCATCTTGGCTTGAAATGACAGTACGAACTTTGAAATGCAATGTTTTGCTTTTTCTCCAGGCTATTTTGAATGGCATCGACAGCATTAATAAAGTATTGGAACATTTCCGCCGGAAGGGCATCAACCAGCACGTCATCAACGGTTACCACGGCATCGTAATGAACAACTTTGAGTGTGAACCTGCCTTCTACACCTGTGTGGAGGTGACCGCTGGCACCAGGTCAGACACATTGATTATTATGAATGTTTTCTGCTTAATGTTTATCTGTGTGTGAACTGAGAGTGATGGTGTTGTGTGTGCTGGTGTTTGCTCAGGCTGTTTTACCACATCGTGGAAACGGATGAAGTGAGCACCAAGATTCTGATGGAGTTTAATAAGATGAACTTGCCAGGAGAGGTCACCTTCCTGCCCCTCAGCAAACTGGATGTCAGGGACACCGCTTACCCTGAGACTAACGTAAGCACCCTGTTGGATTTCCTAAATGCATGTTTTCTTGATCCGTTTAGATCCACTACCATCATTTTTTCAGTAATCTGTTTCACTTGAATGTACGTCACAATAGAGAAGAAAAGATCTGTTGTTGCATCTGTTATGTTGCAACTTATTGTGCACATTTTTCAGTACGATGGGTGCAGTTACACTGACTGTTTTAGCTTGGTGAAATTTCACTGTCATTTCAATCCAGTCATTTTAATAGGAATTCACACAGTCTGGAGTTTTGCATGAGGGCGAAAAAGATCCCCACACAGATTTTAGTCGCATTCAAGTTGGCCGCACAAATTCAACACACTGAGCAACAGAAAGCTGCTTAGTTTGAAATTGACTTCTGTGTGAGTCTGTCTGTTATTCCCAAGGGAAAATATTGGCCAAAAAAAACTCCATATTCAGTCTGAAATGCCCAGTGTATATCATTCAATCAACTCCTGAGTGACAAAACCAAGTCCTGTCCTTGATTTATTTTTTATTTTTTTTGGATTATGAAAATAAAATAAAAATGTGTTGGTTTATTTTATTTTCATTAATATACAATTATAGTTTTTGTTAATGTTTTAAGTTAAATTTGATGTTTTAACTTTCATTTTAGTGTTTTAGTAATTTTGTTTAGTTTTTTGTATTTTTATATTTATTTTTTAAATGTAGTTTTTATTTATTTTTATATATTAGTTTTAGGTTGTTTATATATAGTTGTTTTAGTGCTTCAAGACAAACTAAATGAGAAATGTTGCATTGGCAGCTAGCTGAGATTTTTTTTAAATACTGTATTTAATTTTATTTCAGTTAAGTTATTCTGTTAAGTGGAAATCTATGAAAACAACCTCTAATTCCTTCTCTGCATTTGCTGTAGGATGCAATCCCCATGATCAGCAAACTCCGTTACAGCCAAACCTTCGACAAGGCCTTCAAACACGTGTTTGGGAAGACGCTGATCTGCCGCAGTATGGAGGTGTCCACTCAGCTGGCTCGAGCTTTCACCATGGACTGCATCACACTGGAGGGTAAACAGACGCTGTCCTATGCGTGCACTTCTTTTGTTCAGACTGTAGGATTTCTAAACCCTTGTTTTGGTGTATCAGGTGATCAGGTGAGTCATCGTGGCGCTCTGACTGGTGGCTACTACGACACACGTAAGTCCCGTCTGGAGCTGCAGAAGGACATGAGGAAGGCCGAGGAGGAACTCGTAGAACTGGAGGCCAAACTCAACGAGAACCTGCGTAGAAATATTGAACATATCCTCCTCATATACACCTCACACAGGCTTTCTTATGACGCAGTGGCACAAAATCAAATTGATTGTTGAGTCCTAATTGTGTGTCTTGGCCAGTAGAGCATTCTGGTACAATCGGCCTACATGACACACGGTCAAAGAGGATCACAGAGTGAGTCAGCTAGTTATTAACATGTATGCAGTCATGTGAGAGCTGCACACATGGTGTTATATTAGTAAATGGAGGGATGAGAGATTATGTGTGTGGATTGGTGGATGTGACTGTCAAGGCTTCGAGTGATGTTCATTTAAAGCCGTTGATCAACACGCGTTGGCTTTGTGTGGCTCATTCAGAGCTAATATAATGACGTAATCATTTTCTCAGCTGCAGCAAAAACAGGCCAAATAAAAGTATTTAACAGATCGTCAAAGTATTTGTACAGTTGAGACAAGTGGATTTAGTATAATCGTATTTTTATTCTATTTTTAGCGTTTCAAAAAGCAACGTTATTGTTAACAAAAACTATTAAAAATTGTTTTTGTTAATTGAAATAAAGCTTAAATAAAATAAAAAATATTGGATTAAAAACTTTGTTGTCTTGGCAGCTCACTAAAAATAAAGCTAAATTGAAAAACAAATAAAAATTTAAATAACAAAACGTAAAAATAAAAGCAAATTAACGTTAATAAATACTATAATATTATATAAATAATACTAAAATAACAGATAAGCAAGAAGGGAGTTCTTGTCTGCTCCTTAACTCAGTTCTCCACGTATCAATAACGAAATTGACCAGCTGATGAATCAGATGCAGCAAATCGAGACCCAGCAGAGGAAGTTCAAGGCATCCAGAGACAGTATACTGTCTGAGATGAAGATGCTGAAGGAGAAGAGACAGCAGTCAGAGAAAACATTTATGCCCAAGGTAACCCATGCTACTGTAATACCATAACTGCTATTATTTACTATTATTTTATTTGTGTACCAAATCTCTAAATGGGTTTCTCGCTGGTGTTTTCCCCCAGCAACGCAGTCTTCAGAGTCTGGAGGCCAGTCTGCACGCCATGGAGAGCACGCGGGAGTCTCTTAAGGCAGAGCTGGGAACAGACCTGCTCTCTCAGCTCAGTTTAGAAGACCAGCGCAGAGTGGATGACCTCAACGACGAGATCAGACAGCTGCAACAGGTTCAACAACACACTTAACACAAAAATCATCAACACCGTTATTTACCATTGTTACATACTGACTTTGAAAACATTGTGTGTATATCTATATATACAGTGCTTAACAAATTTATTAGACCACCACCACCCAGTATAAGGATTGGGCCACAGCTGTCCTAAACTAACAGTATTGGTGAATATCAAAATCATTTCTTATGTTTCAGTGACAGTTAATCCAGTATTTGTAATGCTTAAAATATAATAGATGTTGTTCAATAATTTTCTAATTTACTGTTTTACAAGACAAAAAAATAGTAAAGTGCTTTTTTAACCCCTGGGTTAGTCAGTCTGAAGCTCTTGTTAGATTTATATGAGAATTAGCCCCGAAGCCACAGCTGCAGCTCTTTCCCACCTCCAGCCCGGCGCACGACACACACAGCAAACAATTGAAAAGCTACTTTAAATGTTGTATAACCGGCCCACATCATTAGCCTTTGTTATTTTTGTATGGACTTCAATTTGGTTTGCTAATTTGTCTGCTTTTGTATTTTCAGACAGGCTTAGCATTGAAGCATATGCCTATGAGTTTCATTTGTTCCTTTAGCTGTACGTTCATGTGGCCAAAAGCCACATGTTCTGTTTTTAGTCTGAAATTGCCTTTATAATTAACGATTAAACCCGAACACGTGGCTTTTGGCCCTTCAGTCTGGGGTCAGTTAGAGATGTTTGTTTTTCACTGAACATATCCTCCTCATATACACCTCACACAGGCTTTCTTATGACGCAGTGGCACAAAATCAAATTGATTGTTGAGTCCTAATTGTGTGTCTTGGCCAGTAGAGCATTCTGGTACAATCGGCCTACATGACACACGGTCAAAGAGGATCACAGAGTGAGTCAGCTAGTTATTAACATGTATGCAGTCATGTGAGAGCTGCACACATGGTGTTATATTAGTAAATGGAGGGATGAGAGATTATGTGTGTGGATTGGTGGATGTGACTGTCAAGGCTTCGAGTGATGTTCATTTAAAGCCGTTGATCAACACGCGTTGGCTTTGTGTGGCTCATTCAGAGCTAATATAATGACGTAATCATTTTCTCAGCTGCAGCAAAAACAGGCCAAATAAAAGTATTTAACAGATCGTCAAAGTATTTGTACAGTTGAGACAAGTGGATTTAGTATAATCGTATTTTTATTCTATTTTTAGCGTTTCAAAAAGCAACGTTATTGTTAACAAAAACTATTAAAAATTGTTTTTGTTAATTGAAATAAAGCTTAAATAAAATAAAAAATATTGGATTAAAAACTTTGTTGTCTTGGCAGCTCACTAAAAATAAAGCTAAATTGAAAAACAAATAAAAATTTAAATAACAAAACGTAAAAATAAAAGCAAATTAACGTTAATAAATACTATAATATTATATAAATAATACTAAAATAACAGATAAGCAAGAAGGGAGTTCTTGTCTGCTCCTTAACTCAGTTCTCCACGTATCAATAACGAAATTGACCAGCTGATGAATCAGATGCAGCAAATCGAGACCCAGCAGAGGAAGTTCAAGGCATCCAGAGACAGTATACTGTCTGAGATGAAGATGCTGAAGGAGAAGAGACAGCAGTCAGAGAAAACATTTATGCCCAAGGTAACCCATGCTACTGTAATACCATAACTGCTATTATTTACTATTATTTTATTTGTGTACCAAATCTCTAAATGGGTTTCTCGCTGGTGTTTTCCCCCAGCAACGCAGTCTTCAGAGTCTGGAGGCCAGTCTGCACGCCATGGAGAGCACGCGGGAGTCTCTTAAGGCAGAGCTGGGAACAGACCTGCTCTCTCAGCTCAGTTTAGAAGACCAGCGCAGAGTGGATGACCTCAACGACGAGATCAGACAGCTGCAACAGGTTCAACAACACACTTAACACAAAAATCATCAACACCGTTATTTACCATTGTTACATACTGACTTTGAAAACATTGTGTGTATATCTATATATACAGTGCTTAACAAATTTATTAGACCACCACCACCCAGTATAAGGATTGGGCCACAGCTGTCCTAAACTAACAGTATTGGTGAATATCAAAATCATTTCTTATGTTTCAGTGACAGTTAATCCAGTATTTGTAATGCTTAAAATATAATAGATGTTGTTCAATAATTTTCTAATTTACTGTTTTACAAGACAAAAAAATAGTAAAGTGCTTTTTTAACCCCTGGGTTAGTCAGTCTGAAGCTCTTGTTAGATTTATATGAGAATTAGCCCCGAAGCCACAGCTGCAGCTCTTTCCCACCTCCAGCCCGGCGCACGACACACACAGCAAACAATTGAAAAGCTACTTTAAATGTTGTATAACCGGCCCACATCATTAGCCTTTGTTATTTTTGTATGGACTTCAATTTGGTTTGCTAATTTGTCTGCTTTTGTATTTTCAGACAGGCTTAGCATTGAAGCATATGCCTATGAGTTTCATTTGTTCCTTTAGCTGTACGTTCATGTGGCCAAAAGCCACATGTTCTGTTTTTAGTCTGAAATTGCCTTTATAATTAACGATTAAACCCGAACACGTGGCTTTTGGCCCTTCAGTCTGGGGTCAGTTAGAGATGTTTGTTTTTCACGTGT
The DNA here is from genome assembly GCF_001515625.1 of Sinocyclocheilus rhinocerous. Classification (NCBI taxonomy): domain Eukaryota; kingdom Metazoa; phylum Chordata; class Actinopteri; order Cypriniformes; family Cyprinidae; genus Sinocyclocheilus; species Sinocyclocheilus rhinocerous. Next base: position 248,653 of record NW_015654568.1, read on the forward strand.
GGCCTGTTTTTGTTTTAGGACAACAGACAGCTGCTGAATGAGAGAATTAAGCTGGAGGGAATCATGACCAGAGTGGAGACGTACCTCAACGAAAACCTGCGCAAACGTCTCGACCAAGTCGAGCAGGTGAAGATAACGCTTTTCCTTTTCACCAATAAAGCCTTTATGAAACACAATGGCATGTAGTACAATAATAAAGTGTGTGTTTGTAGGAATTGAATGAACTGAGAGAAACCGAAGGAGGAACCGTCCTCACAGCGACAACGTCAGAGTTAGATGGCATTAATAAACGCATAAAAGACACTTTGGCTCGATCTGAGGGTGAGTGAAGACTCATTGTCATTTTTTATTTTTTTTCTTAAAAAGCCCTACTTTTGTTTGTCTGCATTTTGTTTGTCATCTCAATTGTTAGATTTGGACTCCCTCATCGATAAGACGGAGGTGGAAATAAAGGACCACCAGAAGAGCATGGAGCGCTGGAAGAATATCGAGAAGGATCAGAACGAAGCCATCAACCACGACACAAAGGAGCTGGAGAAGATGACCAACAGACAGGGGATGCTACTGAAGAAGAAAGAGGAATGCATGAAGAAGATTCGTGAGCTGGGCTCCCTTCCGCAGGAGGCGTTTGAAAAGTACCAGACGCTGACACTTAAACAGGTATAGCAACCATATTTTTTTTACCCTGAATTGCAAAGTTTTTTCCTCTTTAGTTAAAGTTCATGGTGAAGTTCTGTATAATTTCCTGTGACTCATTTAGAGTGATGTTAAACCATATTTTCCTTCTCACTCAAAAAATAGCTTGTCGCAAATGAGGTCATAAACGAGTGTTACATAATCTTATGAAGACCAAGGCATGACCGGGTTCCCTTGAAGAAGCCTCTTGCCGCCTCCTCGGCTCATGTCTGGCTTTAGTTTTCCCTCTCATCCCCCTCCAGTCTCACAGCCCTCCCACCTGGCTCTCATATTCGTTGTCTTAGTTGATCTTCCTCCTTTCTCTCCACCGCTCCAGTCAGGGGCTCTATTGTGTGTCAGCTCTCCTACACAGAGGTGACTCATTCTTCATTACCCCATGCTTGCGCTGTTGTTTTTTCACCCTCTCTTGGTGAACTTGAGTGCCTGGAGTTGAGGAGGGAGGTTTTTGAATTGTGCCATTTCTGTGTGTTTCTTTCGCTCTCTTCTGGAATTTTCTCTTGCAGGTTCAGAAGTGGGAATTATGGCATTACGTGCATTATATGGCGCTTTTCCACTGCATGGTACGGCACGGTTCACTTTTGGGGGGTTTTCCACTGGGTACAATACCTGGTACTTTTTTAGTACCACCTCGGTTGAGGTTCCAAGTGAACCGTACGGTTACCAAAACGTGACGTGTAAACTCTGCTGGTCACTGATTGGCCGGAGAGAATCGTCACTATCTGCGTCATTGAACTTACGACACAAACACAACAGAACCGCTAGATTTAAATCAGCACAGCCAGCGAAGGATCAAACGCAACTGTTTTGAACAAGCGCACCTTTTTTTTAACAACCAAAAAATGGCTGTTTCGTTATCTGTTGAGGAAGTACAGACGTTCTTCTCGTTGATAGCAGAGGAGTGGATCCAGCGAGAGCTTGATGGGGCGACCCGGAATGAAAATGTTTTTCAGGAGTCGCAGCAGTAGAGGCGGCACAACTATAATGACATGTGAATAATCCTGCCCCCTCTAAAGCGGTACTAAACTGCAGTGGAAATGCAAACCGAGCCGATGCCATAAGTGATTTTGGTGTGAAAGAAACTGACACATTTTTGTAGTTTGCAAAATGATAATTTGGAGCTGATCCCAAACTGTGTTTAGTTACTGTTACTAAGTGGACATGGTGATTGAAAAAAAAATAAGAGATGGATGTTTAATGAAAACTCTACATGGAAACTCTGTTTCAGTTTTTTTGCATTCATTTGCAAAATTTAGTTTGCTCACAACATATTTAGATTCGCTCGTATTCCCCCAAGAAGCTTTTGCATTTGTTTGCAAAGTTTTTACATTTGGTCACTAAATTGTCATATTCCCCTTTAAAACCTCCGCATTTACTTGCAAAATTATTAAAGAAACTTTGTGTAAACTTGTAAAATTTTACCATTCGATTGCAAAATTTTGTTCCCCTGAAAACCTTTGTTTGTCAACTGAATTTTCTCTTTCCTTTGAGAAACTTTGGATACACATGCAGAAATTTCACATTCCCTTAGAAACTTTGCAAACTTAAACACATTTTTTTTTTCTATTTGCTTGCAAAATTTTTACATTCCCCTGAAAACCTTTGCGTTCACACGCAAAATATTCTCTTACTCAAGAAACCATGCAAACACAGAATTTTCATGTTGCTTCAGAAATTTTTGCAGAATTAAGCAGTTTTTTTCCCCCATTTGCTTGCAAGATTTTTACATTTCCCTGAAAATCTTTGTATTTACTCGTAAAATTGTCTCTTTACCCTGAAAAGCTTTGCGTTCACTCAAACTTTTTACATTTTCCTTGCAAAATTTGGGCATTTCCCGAGAATCTTTGCATTTAGCTCAGAAAATTTTTTCATTACCCCAAGAAACTTAAAACTCTCAAAATATGTTCAATTCCTCTGAAAACCTTACCATTTGCATACAAAATTGTATCTTTACCTTGAGAAACATTGTGTTCTTTTGCAAAATTTATATGCTCACAAAATTTTCCTTCAGAAACTGCATTTGTTTGCAAAGAATGCAAACGTTTCTGAAAGCAAAAAATTTGTAAAAGAGCACAAATGCATTTGAATATAAGTTCTCTCTCACTTCTTTTTGCTTTCTATCACCACGTCCCCTTAGAGGCTTCATACTATTTCATTGGTTACGTGATCATTTACCTGTAATTATTTTGTGTGTGTGTAGTTGTTCAGGAAGCTGGAGCAGTGTAACACAGAGCTGAAGAAGTACAGCCATGTGAATAAAAAAGCCCTGGACCAGTTTGTCAATTTCTCAGAGCAGAAAGAGAAGTTGATTAAGAGGCAGGATGAGCTGGATAGAGGTTACAAATCCATCATGGAGCTCATGAACGTCTTGGAGCTGCGCAAATACGAGGCCATCCAGCTCACCTTCAAACAGGTATGACTATGAGACCGACTCACTCAAGTAGCGTTTATATTTCAATATATATGTTTTATTTTTCTATCTCTAATAAAAATTAAGCACTGTCTACTTTTTTTAAAACTTAATTATATATATAAAAAAAAAAACAATAAAATATTGTTTTCTAAGTTTCTAATCTTGACAGACAAAATGTTTTGTTTCCACTAAAAAAGTTTTGTTTTTCAGTTTTTTTTAATGCACTTGTTCTTACCGTTTTTGACACAGCAGACATTGTTTTCACTTAAAAACAAGTTTTTCATTTTGTTTCACAACATTTTTCATAACGTTTTATTTTATTATGTTTTTTCCACATCAAACAAAACAAAATGTTTTTCACTATAAAGTGTTTTTTTTCACTACATTTTTTTTCTTTTCACTACAAGCAAAATGTTTTTTTTTGTTTTTTTTTACTACTAACAAGGTTTTGTTTTTCACCACAATGTTTTGTTTTTTCATAATGTTTAGTTTTCACAACAAGCATTTTGTTTTTCACTACAATGTTTTTTCCACTTTTAGCAAAATGTGTATTTTAACTGCAAACAAGGTTTTTGTATTTTCCTTTTTACCACAAAAAAGGTTTAGTTTTTTTCACATGTTAAAAAATATTTTTATATCGACTTTCTACCACAGTAAGCAAAAAACATGTCATCTGGTCCCACTTAAGCATCCTGCTTTGTCTCCCTACAGGTGTCTAAGAATTTCAGCGAGGTGTTTCAGAAGCTGGTGCCCGGCGGTAAAGCCACTCTGGTGATGAAGAAGGGCGACATTGAAGGTGGTCAGTCTCAGGACGAGGGCGAGGGAGCGGACAGTGAGAGGGGATCTTCCTCTCAGAGCAGCGTGCCCAGTGTAGACCAGTTCACTGGAGTGGGCATCAGGGTAAGGAGAGGATGGAGAATCAGATGTTTGTGTGTGCAGTTATTGCTGCTGATATTTGACCAATCGTGTGCGTGTTTGTCAGGTGTCGTTTACAGGTAAACAGGGAGAGATGAGAGAGATGCAGCAGCTCTCTGGGGGTCAGAAGTCTCTGGTGGCTCTGGCTCTCATCTTTGCCATCCAGAAATGCGACCCTGCTCCTTTCTACCTGTTTGATGAAATCGACCAGGCTCTAGATGCCCAGCACCGAAAAGCAGTGTCAGGTACCATCAGCCAATGCATTGTTGACCTTAGAGATGCGCCAACATTTCAGCCACTGAAAGTCAGTTCAATAGAGGAAAAAAAGCTTGGCCCAAAATAAACTGCTACATCACCAGAACAGTTAACAGAAGGAAAAGCAGCGTATATATTATCCAGTTTTATTTGCTTTTTTTTTTTTTTATTCTACCAGAAATATTGTGGTTTATGTTTCTGATGTCAACATAAGACAAATTTTTCCCCCCTAAAAAGTTTTTTTTTTTTTTTTTCACGTTTTAAATTCTATTACAAATATTAAATTTTCTCTAAGTTTCTGATTTTGACAAATGTTTTTTTTTCACTAAAAAAAAGTTTATATATATATTTTTTTTCTTTTCGTGTTTTGTTTTTTAAAGTTTTTTTCACAACAGTGTTTCTAACTACAAAATGTTTTGCTTTCACTACAATTTTTTAAATCTTTTTACTACAAACAAAATGTTGCCTTTTCCACTACAAACAAGGTGTTGTTTTCTTAACAAGCATTTTGTTTTTCACTAAAAATAGAATGTCCTTTTTCACTACA
>NW_015654568.1:253485-254423 GCF_001515625.1 Sinocyclocheilus rhinocerous
TATATATATATATATATATATATATATATATAATTTATTTATTTTCCCACTACAAATGAAAAGTTACTGCTTTTGGAGGTTGCAAGCTTCTGCTTTAAGTGTATTAGTAGTTTTTTTTGTTTGTTTGTTTTGCGGTGTATCAATATTTTGTATTGTCTTTCAGACATGATCGTGGAGCTGGCTGGACATGCTCAGTTCATCACCACGACCTTCAGACCTGAGCTTCTGGAGTCAGCTGATAAGTTCTACGGCGTCAAATTCAGAAACAAGGTAACAGGCATCATTAGCACTCTGATGTGCCAAGTAATTAGCAAATGCAAATGAGTCTTCTGCACAGAAACTGAACTATAAATGGAAGTCTTGTCATGTTGAAGCTGCGCAGATGAGGTCCCCAGTCTTACTGTGTGTGTATGTGTTTGTGTTCGTTAGGTGAGTCACATCGATGTGATCTCCGCAGAACAGGCGAAGGACTTTGTGGAGGATGACACCACTCATGGCTAAGAGAAACAATACACCGCTATCACTCATGTTCCTCGTTTCTCACCCCCATCTCAACTGGTGTGTTTCCTTTTTAAAGCCCAGTTGGAATGAATGCAACGTTTCTTGTATTCTGAACAGGATATACTGACTAATTGTTGTTTTACAGTTATTTTATATTTTCTTTCCTCTTTGTTAATTCTCGTATTGCAAGGATAAACACTGAACATGTTTTTCAATATTATGATGAAATGTGCCCTGCTTTACACCTGCATCAGTCGCTCTGTTTCAGAGTTAAGCTTCAGTAAGGGAACATGTGTAGTGGCTGAGACTGAATACACAGGTAGGTTAAAGAGCTGCGGTTTGCAGTCTGCTCGTTTGGCACTGGTTCTCTCTTCCTCAATACTCTAAACTAGCATGAGCTGTTCCTTCATACGCCCCCCCCCCTTTTTTTTTTTTTA
>NW_015654568.1:254497-260505 GCF_001515625.1 Sinocyclocheilus rhinocerous
TATAAGCGATATACGAGAGAGGCTCGTTTTGTAGGTTTCCCGAAGCCTAAATTTTTTTATCATTGTTTTGTTGGTTTTATTTCTTCTTTAGGTCATTGTGATTTATAGTCTTTTAATGTGTTTTCTGTTACCCAAAAATAATAAAATAACCCTGGTCTTTATCAACATGCACTGGTTTCTTGCCGCTAGAGGGCGCTGTGTCACACATTTCACTGTTTTAATGCTATTACGTCATTAAGTGGTTGTGCTACACATTGAAAAAAATTAATCAAGACTTGGAGGCTGCTTTTGGCTTGGGCAAGTAAGTACATTTTATGTATAAATATTTATAAAAATCTAAAGAATATATATTTTTAAAGTTCTGTAATTTATGTACTATATTTTATTAATTTGTATTACACTATATACATGTTTATATATATATATATATTTTTTTTTTTAGGTCCTAGTGTCTGTCAAGCCTGAGCTTATGCAGATTAGAGTTGCGTGTGGAGATCAGGCTTTGGAAATGATCATGCTTGTCTGTAATTGGTTTGTAGTCATTTTGTTAAAGGTGAGTCATGTTCACTGAAACGTTGAGGGGAAATTGGATCCTCTTTCCATCTGCCAACAACACAAATGCAATTTTATCTGCCAGATCTGCTCAGCTGATCACTAAACTGGTCCAAGAGTCCTTTGGGCCTGTCCATCTCTCTTCTCTTAACTGCTCACGCGCTTCTCTCTGCCAGAATCGCTCTCTGGCGACCGAGATCAGCCCCTCAACATAATCAACAGATGAAACCACCCCATAATCACGGCGAGGCCTCGATAAACCTCGCATAAATCTGTCCCTGCTTTACAGTCGTTCACCCCACAAGTTAATTTGTTGTCTGACAGGTGCCGTGTCAAACCGATAAGCACTTGGTCTTTCCATGTGCCCTTGACTCTGTCTGTCTCTGTGAACAGTGTTAGGGTGCCATTAAACTTGTCAGTTTTGTGGGCAGTGGCCTGCTGGGAGAACAGATGCTGCTGTCTCAATGGCTCTTAAAGGCACTTTACTGTCACGGGATGAATGCGACATAACATTCAGCTGTCCATACGATTAGCATCTTTTTGGGGGCATTTAGTAAAAAAATCTAAGAAAACCTTTGACTATATGTATGTGTTCTGTTTTGAGTTTCTACAAAAATTATATGGAATTGCTACTATTATTATTTTATACATAGTAATTTATACCCTAGTGAAAAATAAATTTACTAAAATGTAGTCGAAATACATTTATTTCATGCTAAGTATACTACAAATGTATTTACATATTTATGTACTTATTAAAAATACCCTTTTGGTATGCTAAATTGGAACAACCAATGCACTTTAATTGTGTGGACGTTGTGCTGAAGTCCAACTAAAGATGTACTGAAGTATATTTGATTGTGCTACAGTGGAACTATTGCAAGTATACTTTAGGTACACTTTAAATATCTCGCATTTAAAGACTGATATTATTCAAAGATCATACAAACCTCGTCAATGTTCAGTAGAGACATTAGAACACATTTTAGACTTAATATTAAGAAATGTGCATTGTGCTTCAGTTTTATATCCGTAGGTCTCGATCGATATGTCAGTAAATATGTTAATAGATTATTAGAGAATATAATAGAACTATACTTAGTATGAAAAAAAAATGCTTGCATTTCGTTTGCAGCTTTTTTCTTCATATAGGAAAAGTGACTTTAATTTGTTTAAGAGTTTAATTTGTAATTAATGTAATTAAATCTTTAAAAAAAAGACCCAAATTACTATGTGACCAGTGGAGTAAAATATCAGACTCTTTGACTGGATAAGGTTAATTTCAAAAGCTAGCATTTTATTTATTTTATAAATAATCTGTAAATCATTTTCAAACATTTTATTGGGGAAAAACTGTTCAGCAGTGTGAAAATGCCACAACAGAGGGACAGTTGTAATGTTTATTTAAACAACAAAAATATGAATAATTTTCATAAATTTAAATTTGGAAATAGTTTATATGGTTTTGGCTTATTATGGTTTATAATAGTTTTTTTTATGATGGATTTTGATATAATTTGAGAATTATTTAAAAAAAATTCTAACAAGTGTTAAAATGAACCGTGTTCATGCACTGCTCCTGTCATTGTGGTTGTTTTTTAATTAATAAATTTTATTTGATTTTATTTTAAATGTAGGCTACTTTAAAAAAAAAGTCCCAAATCACTATGTGACCAGTCATTTAAAAATGCCCCTTTATTCAGTTATTGTTTCATGTGCTTGCTTTGTGCAAGTAAGAGCTGAACACAAAATTAAAGCTTTTCTTGTAGCAGAATCCACCAACACTAAAATAATATACTTCAAAAGTAAAAGTACAAAAGGGCTGTTTTATTATTTTTGTAACACTTCCTAACTTCCTCTCTGGTTATTATGTGTCTGCAAAGAGCAGAAGTTAAAAAAAAAAAAACTTCAGTGTTATTAGCATATTCATTTGTTTTCAGATGTTGCATTTACTGGCTTGACTTAAAAATGATGAGATCCTTCGACTGATCCTTCAAATTTGACCCAGCAACTACGAGCTCCACATATAACCACTCGCTGAGGCGTCATTGTGTCATTGCCATTCCATTTATACTCATGTAAACCATCACAGTGCCTCAACCCTGAGTGAAAAGGCATTTACAACCTGCCGTTTTGAGTGGGAACTGCATTCCTTCCTTTTTTTAAAGCAGTTTTATGAGGTCATATAGGACCTGCCAATCACTCGCCGAGCACCCCTCTGTGGCCTCAAACTGAAACTGAGATTGCACTCTGAACTTAATGTTATAATATATGCAGTGCATACTTTACTGCAAACCGTTATTGCTTTCCTGATGAGTGACTGTTGAGCGTTTACATCCAGCGTGGCATAAACATCGGGTCGTTTGGGGCGAGTTATCGTGAATGGCATCCGCAGCTGTGGCCCAGCCTTTTTCAGAACAGCGATCTAGTGCAAAGGGGCAACGTCATGACTTAGCACAGGTCAAATGAGCGGCGGTGCTAATTTGAACAGGTGGATGGTCACACGGGTGTTGCTCTCTGCCCTTTTTTAGAAAATAAAGACTTTTTACACTACTGACACAGTCCAAAAATGGATCTACATGCATCACAGGAGAATTCTCACTTTTTCCGCTGAAAGTCAGGATCGTTTTAAAATCGTTCTATGATTGCTGGAATAAAATAGCTCCTTTGACTCCTTTGTCTCGCTATGGCCAACTTCACAGCTAGCATTTTTTTTATTTGAAATACAATCAAATAATTCACAAATTAAATTTGGCTTATTTCAATCTTTTAAAGTATAGTAGATTTCAATTATTTTATCATGGATTTTAATATATTGATTGCCATTTGAAAAAGTAACTTTTCAGTAAGCCAGCGAAGCGTTATATGAACTCTCTTCATGCGCGGCTCCACCTGTCGTTGTGGTTTCTGAGGGTTTTCTGTGTGCAGTTGTCCTGCTAATGCGGAACATTTTGTTCAGTGCCTGTAGTTTTAGTGTCAGTCATTCCCTAAACCGGATCTGCTCTCCTGCCGGTCAGGAATACTGCGGGATTGTGACTCTGCGAGTGTCACACGTGTCTGCAGGGGGTTAATAAGAGTGTCTTCTGCATTTGCTGTTGATTATTTTAACAGCACAAAGAGTGAAATTATAATTTGTTATGCTTATATCAACAGATTCTATCTTGTTCAGTCTGTAGTTTGATTGATCTGTTCTATTATCTATCATGAGTTCTATTGTTCTGTTTATCTGGCGATAGTTTCAGCTATAGTTTGTTCTGTTGCTATCATGCTATCTATTGTTCTACCTGTAAATCTGTTTATCATTCTTTCGTTTGCTCTATTGTTCATTCATTCACTCTTGCTGTTCATTTGTTTGTTCTGTCTATTGCTATTTGTTGCTATCTATCTGTTGTTCATTCATTTTTTTTGCTCTAGTGTTCATTCCTTCTATATATCTATTTATATTTCTTTCGTTCATTTTTTTGTTAGTTCCTCGTTAGATAAATTTATTTGTCCATCTATTGTTCTATTTATCTATCATTCGATCGGTAATTAGTCCTATATATTGTTTGTTCTATCATTTGTTTTATCTACATATATATTTTTTTAGTTTACTATAGTGAAGTCATGGTTATATCGTTCTATCTGCATGTCTAAATTATCTATTGTCTGTTTGTTTCTATCTTTAGTTCTATCTATCGATCTATCTATCGTTCTATCTATTGTTCTATCTATCGTTCTATCTATCTATTGTTCTATCTATCTAACTTGTGTGTATATATATGTATATATGTTCTATTTAATTTATTATTTTGTTCTGTCTGTTAGCTCTATTATAATATCTATCGTTCTATCTATCTGTCTGTCTATCTGATTATCTATTTGGGAATCTATATCTGTGTCTGTCTATCTATCATTTGATCTAATATTTGTTCGTTTGTTTTATCATGCTGTCAATATATCCATTTCATTGTTTGTTCGATATCTGTCTGTCTGTCTATCTATCTGTTTGTCTTGTAGAATGACATTGGTTTTTCACTAATGCATTCAGTAGTGAGTATTAGTTACTTGTTTAGTTGAGGTTATGTGGATTTCAGGTTTCAAAGATTTCAAGACTTCCCAAAGTCTGTTATCCAGGTTGATCTTATTTACTCATCTTGGTTTCATTGAGAAGAAATCCTGCCCAGTGTTTCGAGTCGAATGAGACCCAAACACAAAATCCTGCCACCCACATCCAGCTCTCCAGTAAATCTTTGTTTCTGGGACTCTTCGTCCGCAGTAATGTTCCAGATCTTTACAGTGCGCGAATCAAAGGCTTTGCACATAGACGTGCAGCAGGGGCCCCATTGTTCCCCACAAAATGTTAATGGCCGGAAATATTAATAATCTGCGCATAGGGCTCTGGCCTTTGATGATCTGTTGACGAAACTGATCCGGCACTTTTGAGTGACTGACTAATGGCATTCCTCACACTTGCTCTATCATTGGCTGGAGAGAGAATGAAAGTGTAAGGCAGCCCTCGGGGACTCCCAAATGGTCAAGTGCCTTTAACGTCCCCGATTCATTCCTCCAGCCCTCATCCCAGCTTTACTACCAGCCCCTTTGCGCACCCTTTTTTATCCACACTTTTTTTAGACGTTTGAGGGTCTGGCAGAAGCTCAGTGAGAGGGCGCGAGTGGGCTAACTTTCATTACCGCTGCTGATCCCAGAGGCACTGGAGGCCGATCCAAAACAACACGGCTGCACGGATAGACTGGACCTCCATCGGGATTCAGTGCAGAAAAACCTCCTGCGACTCTCAGGAAGCAACTTGTTGGATTTTCTTGTGGGTAGAAAGTTTTTTTCTACCATGAAGCAAACTTGGGACAAGGGTGTTTTTGAGAACGGCCAGTCAAACATTCCAGGGAATGTTGGGAAAGCTTCCGCTGAACACCTCCAGAGGTAGGTAATGTGCTGCTGTGGGAAAAGTAGTTTGTGTTGCATGGAGATGTATGAGTGAAAAATCAATTTGTTCGCAAGCTTTTCGCCACAGTTTTGGTGGATAAATCATGCTTAAGTAGCAAGTACAGTAAGAAATCTTCTAAAATGCTTTAAGTGGCATGGTTCTCTTCTCAAGACACCCCAGGATGATGGATGGGTTTGATGAGTGTAACTTGGAGTTCTTTGCCAAAGTGTAATTCCACTGTGATTCTGAGCAGTATTATTGTAGCCAAAGATCTCTAACATAAACACAGTTATCATTCCTCTTGCTTATCCCATCATGCTTTCTGTCCTATTACTAATCTTTACCTATGTGTTTCCGGTTATTTGAATATAATCGGTTGCTTTATTTTATTGAAACTTTTGTATTATAAATGTTTGTTTTAATTATTTTTAATTATTATTCTAACACTGGTTCCGATTCTGACCATTTTAAAAGTAACACTGAAAATATATTCACTTGGATCTGGTAAAAAAAAAATGTGATGAGTTAGCAG
>NW_015654568.1:260832-262119 GCF_001515625.1 Sinocyclocheilus rhinocerous
GTTACATGTAATTATTAAAGATAATCAACAATCCTTACTAATAGTTCTGGAATAAATAACTGTAGTTTTGGTAATGGATCTGGTCAAACGTTTAAAAGCTAGTTATATAACTATATATATATATATATATATATATATATATAAAATATCAAAAGCAAACATCAATGAGATTGTTACAGTTAATTATTATTAACATTCCTTATAGACATTTATGGCTTAAGTACTTTTTTTTATTATTATTATTTTAAAACTGACCTTTAAGTCATGCAAATTGTTGAGAAGAGCTACAGAAATTGTTCAAATTTTGCAATTAGTTTAGTGGTAACTTACATTTTTCACAAAATAAAATCTAATAAACAAATTATTCATAAAAAAAAAACTGCATTAAATAAACTCATAATCCAGTGCAGTATGAGTAAATAATGCATGCACTTAAACATTAAAAACATACTTTCAACTAAAACGTTAATGTTGTAGAAGGTAAGAAATGACAACCGAGCTATTCCCTTTCATTGATTTGACAAGTTGAATCAGTTTTGAAGAAGAAAATAAAGAAAAGTGGAAAAACCATTACCTTGGGTCTCCACAGACAGACAGCACATGCGAGTCATGTATGTGATTTTTAGCAGATGTTACTGGTGACAAACTGCTATTTGCTTGTAACAGATAAATGGCACACGGCGTGATCAGTGCTGATATGCGTGTAAGTGATGACCACATTCCTGCAACATGCCTCTCTATAAAATCACTTAGCACTGGTCAAAGTATAATACTAATCATGCAAAAAAACATACTGTGTTTGTGCAGTTGTTCATTTAGATTTTGGATTATAAGCAGTCTTGCAACGTTTAGATGGTTGCATCGGCAAAGAAAAATCTTGTAAATATCCTCCACATTCAAAAGTGTATGTCGTTTGAGGGACTTGCATAACATTTGAAGTACTATATAACTTGCTTGAGTACAGACGAACAAAATTAGCCTTGTATACCGGACAAACATGGCAGTAATGTGTAGTCTTGAGTGAAAACCCCCTGTAGGGTTACCAGCGGCTGACGTATAGAACCACGCGACTCTTCCGTGTGTGTTACTGACAGAAATGTGGATGCCAGTTTTGTCGCAGCGCTAAAAAGGTGTCCGTTTATGGACGTGCCGTCCACTGAGTCTATTTTAACCCATCAACATTCTCTGTTTTTGCACAACACTTTATGTGAGCATGTGAAAAGTGTTGCATTTAACCATTGTGCATTTCATATTAAATTTGTGTGTGTATGTATGTATATATATATA
>NW_015654568.1:262282-267346 GCF_001515625.1 Sinocyclocheilus rhinocerous
TTTATCTGATGCTATGCAAAAAATTTTTAGCAGACATTATTCCGGTCTTTAGTGTGACATGTTTCAGAAGTCATTCTAATATTTTAATACTTTTTTTTTTCTTAATTTTTCTTTGGTAATAGGGTTTAGTAAATATATTAAATATTTGCAGTGGTGTGTTGTTTTGAGGAAACCATATGAGAGAATTTATGTATTTAAGATTTTAGAAGTAAGTTTTCATTTACTTTCACCATACAAACATTAGCATTGTTTGAGACGAAAATTATTTGATCAGAAATACGAATGAATTTTAAATTGATAAAAATATATATATATATTTTTTTTTTTTAAATTTTTAACTTCGGTTTAGCAAATTCTGTTTGTGAACATTTTCAATAAAAAATAATCCTTCAGTACCAAGCCAATGTTGTCACGGTATAATTTTAAACGTGATTGTTACAATTTCGTGACATTGCTTGAAAAATCTCCGTCATACTAAGTCAGCTTAATTATTTAACAGTACTGTCCAGGTTGGCTCCTGCATTAAACGCCGCAGTGCATTAAACCCTTAGCTGCCTGCGTGAAGCTTTTCACAGCCAGCGAAAGGTCGTGGGCTCTGACAGTGCGGTGAAAGATGGGGTATTTTTGATGGATCGTTTTTAAATAGCGCAGTGGGCCGCAGCATTAGGATTGGTATTGTCGGGATGTATCAGGACTGTTGTGTTGGCCTTTTTTCCTCTCATCCGTCGCACTGTATCGCTCCCTCTCTTTTCCCATATATCCCTCCTCAGCTGCTCTCTCTATATCACTCTGCCAGCCCGACCCAAAGGGGGAAGTTGCCTCGTACCCCCCGGAAAGTGAGGGCTGATGGGAGTCCCAGACGCCATTCTGGGTTACAGCGCTTCTGAGTTTTCCAGATACTGGTGTAAACTGTTGTGTGAATATGCCCCTGGAAAGGTACTTTGTTCGTTTTTGTTGTAGCATTTCACTTTTTTCTATAGCAATCTTGGTTGTTGGTGTTGTTTGACCATTAAACGGTTGGATCTAGATGTTTCAAACAATGTTATAGAGGGTGAAAGGTTTTAAACTTGTTTCTTAGTGAAGGCCTGAACGCCATGTTGACCTTGGCTCTTCATAGCATGCGTGTTTGCTGGTATTACCAGCGATGCTTAAATCACAGCTGGGAAATATGTTGTGAATGTCTTTGTCCCTTCAGCTATTAAGACTACCGGCTATTCGGTTGCCTTTTGTCATTAGCTTCATGTGTTTGCGGTTATGAAGCCGTATGGTAACACAATGCTGCATGGAAACACTTGTGTTTTGAGCTGTTTGATGTGTAGATGTGGCAGCATAGGCCTGTAAAGTTCTTAAATGGCAGGAAAGAGTTGAATGCGTGTGCTAAAGGAGGTCACCATGAGAATTTAAAGCAAGAAATGTTCCAGTCACACGTTATTTTAAGGTCCAATTCTCTGCATTAACAAACCATTAACTATGACGTTTGCCTCCGTAAACTCCTAATTTGCTGCTTATTAATGGTTAGTAGGTAGTTGTTAAGTTTTGGTATTGGGTATGTAGAATATGGTCATGCAGAATATGTGCTTTATAAGTACTAATAATCAGCTAATATGTTAATAATAGCATGCTAATAAGCAACTAGTTAATAGTGAGAATTGGTCCCTATACTAAAGTGTTACTAATGTTCCGTTTGTTGGTCCTGGAACAACAATTAAAGTGTTAAAGTCTTAACTATAAACTACCTGTAAATGTGAAAAATATGGACAAATCAGGGCTGCGTTTGCCAAAAGCATCGTAAGACTAAGTTGATCGTAGCTCCGTGGGTTTCAATGGGTCTACGATGTACTTAAGCTTACGATGCTTTTAGGAAACACAGCCCTGAACTGACAGGAAGTGAAGTGGGAGAGCGATAGGGGGCGAGGTTGCTGTTTTCTAAAACACTATATTTTAGACATTGTGCAACACTTTATAGATGTTGGGAATAACTTCCGATGATAAATTCGTTCCCAATATCTACACAGTGTTGGCCAATGTCAGGACGTTTGCATAGCAATCAAAAACTTGCTAATCTAGCGCTGCTCCTTATTTCTTTATATGCCATTTTTAGACATTGGGCAACACTTTATGGATGTTGGAAATGACTTCCAATCAAAGATTCGTTCCTGACGTACACAAAGTGTTGTTCAGTGGTATACAAATAAGCAAAACCGTAACACTACTGTTAGCTTTGAAGTTTTTGATTGTCGTCAAAAGTCGATTAGCAACCAAATAACGAAGGATTTACAAACGTTTGCAAAAAGGTGACATCATCACGTGACCAGAAAGAGAACGGCAATGCTAACATTAGCTTTATGTTCAATTTGGTAATAGTTGTCAAGCAATTAAACACTGCAACAGAGCATTTGTTCTGTAGGTGTATGATCACCAACAAAGAGGGGTCTGTTTACTGCAAACATTTACGAAAATAGTTTTATCTTCATGTAATTTAGCAATTTAATTTTATTAGTTTTAAAGTTACATCTACATGCCGCCAGGTTTATGTGACATTGGCAAATCTGAAAACCAGCAAAACTTTTTTTCTTTACACTTGCATTCATTTCGTTGTCTTATAATATCTCTTGGATCTTGCATTGTAATTGCCAAGGCCAAATGGTTCTGACGCCATTTGGCTAAATCTTGAGGTTCAGACAGTATGTCTGAATGTGCCTCGTTTCCTCCTGTGGCTTGGATCACATGATGGTTTATTCAGGAAGGTGTGATCTCTCAAATATCAGCACTCGCCCTTTCAGCAACCATAAGATGGGTGCTTTCAGCTGCTTTGATCGATGGGCGCTGGTAAAAACTGGCAGTCATTAATTATCAAAACCAGTTAGGTGAGGTTGGTTAAACAAATTCGGGAAGTGTCAGTGTTTGGAAAGACATCGGACACAAGTGCTATTTCCTTCACGTCCACGCAGAAATGCAACAAATACAGTGTGAAAGGATTTGTCGACAAGGTGCCACGTTAGCTTGGTGAAAAAGTGTTAGGCTTGGCTCTTAGCTGGTGTCAACCACTATCAGCCTATTTGTGGTGACACTTATTTGTTTCCATCTTTGCAGAATTGCGGGTTTCCTGCTGCGGCATTGAGGTTCGGGCCTCTGAGCATGTGTTCATTGCTTTGTTGACATGCAGAAGCAACTGGGCTAATCTTTAAGTTAAACGTATGACAGTTTTATGGCACTAGCAACTTCAGCTATCTCACTGAAAGGGAATTTCTCAGCTTTAAAGTGTTTTGTAGGTAAAAGGCACTTGAAAGTACATCACAAATTTACATTGGTGATATATTGCCGTTGTCCAAAATAAGCTTTTTTCCTTAAATTAGGCAAAAAATGGATGAAAATTTCATTGGAATGACCCCACGCAAAGCTGTACCTAAATTGTAGACAATATCATAGTCAACCACACGGCAAAGTGGCCAAGCCATATTATAATAGATTATTTAGTAGCTGAAAAACAATAATAGAGATATATATATATAAAAACAAACCTATATTTTATTGAAGTCAAATGCATGAAGTTGAGGTCTGATGACTTTTCTCTGCTTTGTCTATTTATAGCTTAATCCAATTTTGCAGCCTCATCCACACCCAAGTGGTAAAACTGCACGAGTTCATATTTGATATAGTTAGAAATGGGAAGTGAGCCCTGATCACTTCTTCACACCAATCCCAATGCTGTATCCCTTGTGCTCGATGTGACGTCACTGACAGCTCTATATGTGTTTGATTGAATTATATGTAATGAGCTCTGCTGTTGTGGTTGTCCTGCTGTGTGCCGAACATATGCTGAGAACATGTCAGCCAAGTGCAAAGGTCCCTGGGTAAACATTGTCTAAAATTAAAGAAGGTGTTTATCCGAGTTTAATTGGACATCTGTCCCTGAGCAGAATCAAGGCATGAGGCAGATCTGCTTATACACTAGATTTAGCCTTTATTTGATTGTTAAAATACAAGGTCCTCCAAGGGCAGAATTAAAAATCATTGTCATGCCGCTGAAGGCACATTCAGTGTTCAATGTCAGATTCCTTTTGACATTGTGTGTCCGTCTGATAACTCCTGACAATAATGTATCACATATCACATTAAAGTCAATACTGTTTCCCTAAATAACTGTATCTCAGTGTTTCCAAACTATTTTGTCCCCCACATCCCAATGAATTAGTGCCCATTAATTCCATATCATAACTATGTACTTTCCATTATATTATCGCTTTAAAAAAAGATTAATGATTAATGTCAGACTTTTTTTCCCCCCAATAGTATACAAATTTATTTTAGTTTAATTGTATAGTGCCCAGCTCTGTTTAACACATTGTATTATACACTTACCAATCCATTCTGCAGAATTCCACAGATTTTGTTCAAAATTAGCACTGGATCTGCAACAAAAATATTATACTGGATGTCATTGATTAATATTATTAGACGCATTTAAACTAAAATAATGCAAATTTAAATAAATAAACACACATTATATGTTTTCCCTGTTTAAAAAAGAAATTAAAATCAAGTTATTAATATCATTTGTTAATTTAACCCATTGAATAATATAATTATAAAACTAAATATAAAAATATTTTTTTAATCAATTAATATTTTGTAATGCTTATTTATTTAGGTACATTTACACCTGATTGTGAGTCATTTCTCTAGCTCAGTGTTTCCCAACCTTTTTTTAGTCGTGGCAAAAACCAAATTTGTGGCACCCTACAAAATTAATTTGGTCACAAAACTTGAATTTCTACCTTCGATATGATACTTTGAAAAGTATAGATATTTGGTACAGCAGGGAAGAACTGCAGAATATACTGTCATACAGATATTTTTAATATTATTCAATTTTTTTTGTCCATCAATGGTGGCAATCAGTAGGCTAATTTCTAATGAAGAGACCAATTTATATGACAGATTTTAATGTAGGCTTTTATTCATATGCAAACATTGTGAGATAGTTATAATGGTAATAAAACAAAGTTTTGCTCAATCAGTGTATTTTTGATTTTACAGTTGGGTAATTTTGTTGCAGTAGCA
>NW_015654568.1:269135-284187 GCF_001515625.1 Sinocyclocheilus rhinocerous
TGTAATAAAATAAGAACAAATAAAAAATTTTTTTTTTTTTTTTTACCAATTATCCAAATAATGTTTAGTCCTAGAAAGCTATTATTATCAGAACACGCGAGCATTACATAGCGGTTAGCAGATCAATGAATGAGAGGGTAGCGTTACCAGAGTTGCCCGTTTACCACACCATGTTACAGCACAGTAGGGCTATTGCAAACCAAAAACAATATTACATAGATGTACTACATAGATGTTTCCTGTTGGCTCGATTTTTGAGTGGACTTTGCTGTTCCGATTGATGCAGAAGACTGTACATGCAGTTACATTCATCTGAAATGGATAGTTACACATTGCAACCCTCTACGGACACCTTGGCAATTGAATCGCCATTGGCTAGTAAATTTTTTTGTTTACTCATATCGTTTACATGTAGCGCATGAATTCTGCATGTTATGTAAGACTCTCGCTTTTTGCGCGTGTGAGAGAAAGCGACGGCGAGTGTGCGCCTTCACACTAGAGTTTACGTTACGCTAAATACACAAACACAGGTGCGCTGCGCATCCATTCAAATGAACTGAAAAATATCACAGATTGCTTGACGGAGAGTGAAACTCTGAAGCGCTCAGTCAGAGTGTTCTGTGAGTGAAAATATATCTGTGCTAATCATATACTCAGCCTCCAACTCACACACTGGCGAGTAAAATCTGAGAATTTATTAGCCATTGGCTAATATTAGACATCATTTAGTCGCCCGGAGTGAAGATTTAGTCGCATATGCGAGTGATTTACTTGCAATGTAGAGGGTTGTATTGGCAACCACAAAAACACATCTTATCAAAATCTCACAGCTACACTTAGCTGGTGAAAGAACTTATTGTGATAGGAACAACATTGTAATCTTTCATAATGTATGACCTGAGCCCTAAGCCTAAAATCAGTTGATAGCAAAGACAATTGCAGTTTACTAATGAATCATGCACAAAAAGACGGCAAAAAGCGTGCATTAAGAAAGTAAAAGGGGTGCGTTTTGATTTGGTGTTGACCTGGCATTGAGTGTGAAGTTCCCCCTTTCTTTTCATGTAACTAACATGTCACAAACCCTGACAACAGCCCCGTCATGCCTTAATGCCAGGAATGTACGGTTTCTCTCCAAAGACTTTGAAATCTCTTGTTTAAAGCTCAGGGTTGCACAGGTGCTGTTGCTCTGTGAACTGTGAGTAGTTTGTAGCACGTGTGCTCACCATAAAGGCATTTTGCTTTCATCTACAGGCGTCACAGTTCAGGAACACGCATTTAACCTTCCGGCATGTTCGTTTTACAACCTGTAGCTCACTTGTGCCATTGTGCCATCCTTTATGATGTCTTTAGTTATTTTTGTCATGATAATATAGTTCCATAGTAAAGCACCAAGGCACAGGTATAATGCCCTATATGAGTACTGTAAAGCCAAAATATTGAAATGAGAATAATACTTCATGTACTATTTCCAATATATGATATTTCTACGTTAAAATACTTTCTCATATCCCAGTTTAATATACAGCCATTCGTAGGTTGATTCCCCTAAAAACACCATGTCTCTCAGGTGTTTTCAAAACAGTGCTGTTTTCCTTTCCTTTTTTTTTTTTTTCTTGACTAGCCAGCATAGCAACACTGGCTCAGCCAATGACATGAGTTTCGGGCGGAGCTATGTGTTTCCCTAACCAATGGCAGGCCTTGGAAAAAAAACCTGTTTGAAAACAGTTAAGTCAGTTTCATTTTAGAGGCACTGATTATGCACTTCACCATTGAGATAATAAAATTATTACATTACATATTTATATTAGGTTATATTAGATATTATATTACATTTTATAATGAAACTAATACAATTATAGCACAAATTCTCAAGCTTGTCTGAGATTCAGGGTGGTGATGTTATGACTCATCTCGGCTAAATATGATTGTGGCAATTAACTTAATTACAATTATTAATAGGTTCTCTTGTAAATAACCTATCATCATTCTCTCATACTTGACACCATCACACGTCGAGAATAAGTGTCAATAAGCCATTTTCATCAAATAATACGTGTTTCTGCTTGAGGTTGATTGAATTTCTAACACCTCGTGTGTTTGCAGTAGGTAGCAGTACAGATTTCTCTATGAAATCTATTGGGTTTAGTATAAGCTTGTAAGTGTTCAGGGTGCTAAGTACTGTGCTAAATATTCCTTTTGTTGTTTACTGGTTTATGGTGTTTTCACACATTCTCTCTTTAGTGTACCATAAAATGGTACCATCTAAAACAGATGTGGCTCAGAGGTCACAAATGTGCTTTTTTTTCAGCAAACAACCCAAAAGAATAAGAGAAATCGGTCAAGTTTTAAAAGAATATATCAGGTTAAGCTTTTCAGTTAGCCTCAATGGAGAAAGATGCTTTTTAGGTCCAAAAAGAGTATACCATCTACTAGATGAGACTAACTGACTGAGTAACTGAAGTGTGCTGAGCATTCCTCTGGACAGCCTTTAAATCTAGTGAAACCGAAGAGCCCTATTTGGGAAAGCTGTCTCCTGTCAGCAGACGGGTCCGCTTGGCCCTCAGAACCAAAGCACACGATTAGCATACAGTAAAATAAAACTAGACATCTCTGAGATGTAGCTCTGACATGGTGACAGAGACCGGTAGGTGCTAATAATAGAATGACACCACATGGTTTGATTTACGAATTTGACTTACGAGGCCCAGGCGAAATCTTAAGATGTTTTTTGTTGCATTTTCAATGCTGATTTAGGTAGAAGAAGAAAAAAACAGTAAAATTCTGCAGAATGGATTGGTATGTTGATATGAGTTAAACAGAGCTGAGAGCACTATAATATTAGCCAAATATTAACCATATTTGTATTCCGTAGAAAAATAACAGCATAAAGAATTCATTTAAAACCTATATATAATGTAATATTTGTTTCACATACATTTTTTTTCTTCTGTAATTCTGTGGTGCTAATTATTGAACTATCTATTTTCATGTAGCATCACTTTTGGTAAATATTTAGGGTCCGGTAAATTTAAAACCTCTGTTATTAATTATGAAACATTAGTTCAGTACAGTTAAGTTTTTGTACAAAATTTCTTTTTAAAATATATTTTGCTTTTGCAATGATGGGAACATGCTAGAAGTTTCTAAAACATTCTGGAATATTCCAGTGCTTTCTGGAACATTCCAGAACATTGTGGGACTAGTCATAAAACCTGAAAATCATTCAACATACACTTCTGAAGTTTTGGATAACTCCCTTTTGGTAACGGTTTATGTTAAACTGTTGTTAGCTCTGTATCATGCATGCACCATGTAAATATTATGCATGAGTAATACCAGATTAGCTTGTTTAGGTTGTCAACTTATTTTAGTTTTCATGAGCACTGTTAGATATACACAAAAAGTTATGTCGTTTTCGTATTCAGAAAGTATTTAATGTTTCGTATTTGTAGTGTTTCATAAAGAAACATTAAAAATATAAGTGAAACAAAATGTGTAAAAATTTGTTTCACAGTATTACACAATAGTTAGTGCTACTAGTAAGTGAATATGAAATTTTAATTTCATCAATGACGCTAACTATATCATATATTATAGTTAGTGTTATTGATAGAATAAAAATGTCATATTCACTTACTAAATGATCCTGGTCGTACTCATTGATCATTTAATGGAAAACCTGGAAATTTAACAGGGATTTTATAGGTCTGGAAAATTCATGGACATTTAGTGAATATTGCTGTAGAAAATAGCTTGTTGCAATCAAGAAATCGAGTCCTGAGCAACATTACTCCCACACAATTTTCAATTTTGAATTATGCTACACACTGTTTAAAATCAAATCAAATAAAAAAAGTTAATTATATTATTAGCTAATGGCCATGTTATATGGACTGACCACTAATTTTTCTGTTTTACTTCATGAATTATTATGGTTGTTATCCATGCATTTCAAGATAACGCAGATTTTGTTAGTTTAGCATATTATCATCTAAAATATTTGCTAATAAAAACACACCTTTTTTTTTTTTTCAAATTTTTTTTGGTTCATCACTAAACGGCACATTCAAGAGACGCCTGTCTAAGCTTCTGTACATCAGTTATATACTGCCTCCACCTGTTTCTTCGTGATCATATATGGTGCACATTGACACTTCTAAAGAAAGCTAAGATGTTGTACAAGGCCCTAAATTCTCGGTTTATTAATTATCTTTCCTTCAAACCCTGACAAGTCATGGTTGATTTGTGGTGTATTAAGATACAGATCAACATACTATATTGGATGAGTAACCTTCTTTTTCCATATTAAGCCAGTATAAGGTTCATCCACATCTGAAACGGAGACGGGCCTGCTAGCAGGTTGCGCTGAGGTCTCATGGACTGGCCAGGTGCTCGGTGTATAAATTACCAGGCAGGGCAGCGCCTAATGCAATGCCCACATTTGCCAGAAGGTGAGCTGATGGGAAGAAAACAGCAGGGGTCCATATATTTTACTATTCACCATTTGTAATTTTAGATGCTGACTGCTGCCGATGTTAATGGATCGCAATGCATGATATTCGTCATGGACTAACAGCGGTGTTCGTCTGTGATCACATGACCCGGCCCCGCCTATAGTGTGTACTTGTGTGACCGACATTTTGCTGACTTGCTGACAGTTCAAAATAGGTTAGCTTTCGATTGCTGCCAAGACTGTGGTAGCCGGTAGCCATTGTTCAGCAAGTTAGATAAATGAGGAGGATCGAAATACCTGGAATAATTACCCCGTGATCCACTGGTGTTGACACCTAGAAGCTTTTTCTCATGAACGCTCACTGTTGGAAAGTTTTTTTTTTTTTAGATTTTCATTGGAAGTTTCTGAAGAATTGTCTAAAATATATCATTTGTCCTTTACATTCATGAGTTAAGATGGCAAAATAAATCTCCAGACCATATTTTAACCTAAAGGGAAGGAAAAACAGTCAAATACATGAAAATTTGATTTGGGATTTTAAGATCTTTTACATTGCAATCTTTTTTTTTTTTTTAATGACAAGCAAATTTTCCAATCAAATTCTCTTTAATGTAATTTTAAATTATTATATATCTTTAAATAAGCTAAATGGTGGATGGCAAAAGCTACTAAGGTGTAGCTTGAGTGTCAGTTGTCTTTTCACAATGCATAAACGTTAATAGTATTAAAAAATAAGATTTATTTTAAGCAAAACATTTGTACTCGGTTTCTTCAATTTAAAAGCTAATGCAAACACAAAACCATAGAATAGACCACACATACTTACAGCCTCTGAGGGCTTCAAGATTAATTTAGAGGGCACGGTGGCAACAGGCAAGCCATGTTTTACAGCAGCTTTACAGACCCTGTGACAGCTTGTCTTTCTCTGAGACTCCATATGATCTTCCTCGTAACACAAACCCATCCGGCCATGCCAAAAAAACTCCTCACCATATTAGTGACAAAATTAATAGATGAAGGGGTGTAGGGATGATCTGAAAAGGAGTGGACAGATAATAAAACTTGTGAGCTTTGCCCACGGATATTAATTACTAGGTTTTTAATCAATTACAATTAGTTTTTGTTTTACTTGTATTGTTCACAAAGTGATGTTAAGTTAACTCATTGCTAAATAGGCACTAGCCATAGTAATATTAGTGTTTAGGTGTCTGTTAAGTCCACTGTGAAAGTTATTAACAAGGTTCTACATGAGGACTACAAATACCACAAGGATGCAAGTTTATGTGCTTGACAAAGTAGCATTAGCATAGTAGCATAGTTTGTGTTTGTTCAGTCCACATGCAAGCTGCTAACAGGATTTTAAATAAGGACTACAAAAACAAGTTTATGTGCTTGAAAACCTCTGCAAACAAGGTTCTACAACAAATATTGCAAAAATGCAATGTGCTTGACCATTAGCATTAGCATAGTAGCATTAGTGTTTGTGTTTTAGTCAACTGTGTTAGTTTACAAGGTTCTATATGAGGACTACAAATACCATAAAAATGTAAGTTTGTGTTTGACAAATTAGCATTAGCATAGTAGCATCAGTGTTATGTTTGTTCACTATGCAATTAGTTAAGGTTCTGCATACAGACTACAAATATCACAAGGATGCAGGTTGATGTATTTGACGAAATAGCATCAGCATTAATGTTTGTTTTAGTCAGCTGTGCAAGTTAACAAGGTTCTACATGAAGACTACAAATAACACAAAAACGCAAGTTTGTGCTTGACAAATTAGCATTAGCGTAGTAGCTTTAGTGTTTGTTTGTCCGCTATGCAATTTGTTAATGAATTTTACAGACTAAAAATAAAACAAGGACGCAAGTTGACGTGTTTGATGAAGTAGCATTAGCATAGTAGCTTTAGTGTTTGTTTCAACCAACTGTACAAGTTAACAATGCTCTAAATGAAGACTACAAATACCATAAAAACGTGAGCTTGTGCTTGGCAAATTAGCATTAGCATAGAAGCATTAGTGTTTGTGTTTAATGGTGCGTTCAAGTCATGTCGAATAGATCGTATTTACGAGTTGAACGCACATGAACGCCACCACAAAGTCGTTATTACGAGTGGGGAAACTCGAAATTTTCTTTAAGCCCCGAGTTTCTGAGTTGGGGGCGTGTCAATGAGAAACATGGCGGAATCGATGGATGCAACGTCTGTAGTTGACGGTAAATTTTTGTTTAAATTGATAGTTTAGTTGTCCTATAAACTTAAATTGGTCATGTTCTTGTCACGCAGCTAGTTAATGAAATGCAAGTAAAAAATGCTATCATTTTTGCACCTATAGGTAAAAAATCTTTTGATTTGCCATGTTGCATTTAGCTAACAGCTTTTTTTAATCTCTGTATTTTAGCGTTTGTTAATGCTGAAAATCAGTTATACTGGGATCTTGATCTAAAAAAAATATAAAAAATGCAAAACACACCTGATGCGAATTCTTTGCTCTTCATTTTCTATAAGCAGAGTTAACAGACCCTGTTGTATTTTCTTGTAATTTATTAAAAGGTACACCGCCATCTTGTGCCGACTAAACTGACTTGAACGCACCTGATGTCGTAATTACGACTTGTCAACTCGTAAGTACGAACATCCCAGGAGGACTTGAACGCAGCATTAGTCCACTATGCAAGTTGTTAATAAGGTTCTACATACAGACTACAAATACCACAAGGACGCAAGTTGATGTGCTTTACATAGTAGCATTAGTGTTTAAATGTTTGTTTAGTTCATTGTTGCTAACAAAATTTTACATAAGGACTACAAATACAACAAAAACGATTCTAAAAACCTGTTGCAAATTCTTTAGGGAACGCATGGAGAATTCACTTTCCAAGTACACATTGATTAAACGGCTCTGATTCAAAATACAATTTTTTTTTAATGTATTTTTGAACTGTCCATTTTTTTATGTATTTTTATTTTTGGAGGAGACGCATTCATGTTTGAACAGTGAAAGCCCAAATTTACATTCCCAAACTGTATTTCCGTACAGGGTTCTACTGCAGCGTTTCCCTTACAGCTTCTTTCTATGCCATGTCTCTTCTGACTCAAACTCAGTGGGCACCTGCCAAACATTGTTTGTTTCGTTTAGCACGGTGGGGAAGCCAACCCTGTGTTTCTGGTGTCATTAGCTGAACTTGATAAGATGACAAAAAAAGCTAAAGTTTCCCTCTGGAGGCAGTCTGAGCGGATGACGCAGCTGCAGGTTGGCGTTGATTGTCTGTGGGGTGGGACGTGTGAAGGTACGGGCTATTCGTGTTCATTCACAATGTAAATATCAGGCAGATGCATGAAGAGTGAGTCATGTAGACATTTTAAGGGTCGAGGTGACTCATGTCCACCCACAGTCCTTATTACATAACACCCAAAACATCACACACATGAACAAGAACTCAGGTAGACCTGCTGTTTCTTTCAAACACATCAGTGAGGATGCAACAGACAAGTTATTGGTATCTTTTTTTTTTAATAAATAAAAGTTTCAATGAATGAGTAGTCGAATGCTGTAACCACCAAAAACAAAGTAATGTTTTAAATTATTATTTTCAAAAACGTTAAGGTAAAAAGTATTTTGTTTTAGAATCAAATGTCATGATGTATTAAGACAACTGCTTTTGTACTTTTTAATTCTTATAAAAAATAATGACTATGTACAAAATTTATTTTATATGATCATCATAACCCAGATTGTGAGTGACATCTTGTTGGCCACCTCAAGATGGACATGTTGACGTGTTTGGAGCGGTCGAATGTGGCATCTGCCTCAACATATCTATGGTTCAAATTGTGCGGAAGCCTTTATATGGAGATGGTTTGGCCATGTATTCTGCTAGTTAGTACCCACACACACATGCTCCCGTAACTGTTTATAATTATACATATTTATCAACATAAGAACAAATGAATGTGCTTATACACGCCTACCGTGAATCTTTACTCACGACTCGTTCCAAACCCGTAAGACCTTCGTTCATCTTCGGAACACAAATTAAGATATTTTTGATGGAATCTGAGAGCTCTCTGACCCTCCCATAGACAGCAACGCAACTGACACTTTCAAGATGGTACTCTCATGAACGCGTGTCGAAGACTGACATGGAAGAGAAGAATTGTTTTTGTTTTCTTTGCGCACAAAAAGTATTCTCGTAGCTTCATAAAATTACGGTTGAACCACTGTTGTCACTATTTTAATGATGTCCTTACTACCTTTCTATGCCTTGACCGTGGTAGTACCATTGCTGTCTATAGAGGGTCAGAAAGCTCTCGAATTTCATCAAAATATCTTAATTTGTGTTCTGAAGATGAACAAAGGTCTTACGGGTTTGGAACGACATTAAGGTGTGTAATGAATGACAGAGTTTTCATTTTGGGTGAACTATCCCTTTAAAATCAGATGTACACAATTTAGCCAACTTAACAAGGCTAGAATTTTATTAGAAATGCCGCTAACCTGACATTGTTGATTACCTTTGTAAGTTGTGCACTCATTTGCTTTTTAAATAACTGGCCCAATGTGGTCTATGGAACAAACAGGCCGTCACTGCTCTATTCTCAGCTGCTGCTATCAGAACAGCTCATGGTTATCTCATAAGAGCTTTTACAGAGACAGGGACAGACGGTCTAATGGAGGGAGGACGTGTGTCTGAGAGAGAGTGTCCCGTTTCATTAGACTTGTGTTGCCTGCCTGTGTCCTTCACTGATAAATGGAAGAATGTATCTTCTCAATGTTGTGGATGACGGCAGTGACGTGTGTGAATGAGGCAGAATCTGCGTATGTGTGTGATCTTCAAAAGCGTATTAATAACATCTCATAACCCCAGGTGGCCAGAGTGCAGTGAGGTCTGGAAAGTGTACAGCTGTCAACTGCTGTAACCTCTCATCAGATGATCTTGCCTAATCAATGGGCCCAGTGGGGAGGAAGTGATGTCGGGGCCTCTTGTAATGGCCGGTAGTAATTAAATGGCTGCAAATGGGCCCCAGATGCAAAGCTAGCGTCGCCCCCGACTGTGATGCTAAATTCAATTTATTAGTTGAGCACAAGGGATGAAGGTTTGATTAGCATGGCCCACTTAACCCCTGCTGGTGTATATATACGGTAATAACATCATATGCCTGCAAAAAGTGTCTTTCAACACTGATGGCCATTTAAAAGAAGCTACTTAGCAGTTAAATGTAGCTATGTGTGCGATGCAGTAAAGTACACTGCGGGATGTCATTATTTGTAAAAAATAAAAATAATTTAAAATGTGTATATATATATATATATATATATATATATATAAATTTATATCTTTGGAATGTTCTATATTATTAAGAATCTAAAAAAGTATTAAATATATTTTTTTCTATTATTTTCACTTAGATATCTAAGCAAATGATTGTGTGTGTGTGTGTGTGTCACTGTGGGATGATTCAGATGTGGCTGTTACTGGACTGAAGCAGGCAGCTTGCCAAACAGTGATATTCTTTTTAGGCTTTACTGCAGTGCTAACTTTATTTTAATAGGGCTTATTTAAAGAAGTGCAAAGTGCAAGCTCATTGTGCGGGTATGTGTGAACTTCATCTGCAATATGCTTTAAAACATAATAAAGGCGTTTCATGAGCTAAAACTTTAGAAACTTTGGTTTTCTTTCTAATTTGTTTTTGTTTTTTATTTTTTTGCATGCGCACTGACTCCAAAAATTTGGATGCTTGCGTCACGATTAAAGAAATAGTTCATCCAAACATGAAAATTTGCTGACGATTTACGCAACCTCAGGCCATTCAAAATATAGATGAGTTTGTTTCTTCATCAGAGCAGATTTGGACAAATTTAGCATTTCATCACTTGTTCACCAATGGATCCTCTGCAGTGAATGGGTGCCGTCAGAATGGGAGCTGCATGTTTGTAAGAAGCAAATCTGTCATTAAGGGAATTTAACATTAAACTGTCGGTTCCGGGTAAAATATGAGTACTCCATGTATTTTGTCCATATAATGAAAGCCAATGGGGTCCAAACCTTCAGTGTATTGACATTTTTCAAAATATCTTCTTTTGTGTTCTGCAGAAGTAATTATCTCTTAAAGTATAGCCTTGATTATATGAAGTCTTTCTACACTGGCACAAACTCCCTCCGGCTGCTTACAGCTGTGGCGTCTGTCTTTTTGCCAGCGCTGCATGTGTGTAATGGCACAACGGTAGAAAAGTCACAGTAGAGTTTCATCCTTCACTTCCCCATTTGTCTTCTCTGACAGTCTGCGTGTCTTTATTAAATCCAGTAGGGATGTGACACCAATGCGGCCCCTTTTTACTAGTGATTTTCACACAGGTCATCCAGCTTCCTTGAGTATGTGGCAGCTGCTCACAGGTTTTCTGTAATCTTCTGTATTTACAGTCATTACTGTAATGGCCGTTTGATAAAGTGTGTTTCCGTTCTGTGGAATGCACATGTGGCCATATGCCTTTTCATAATTGCATCTTGCTGAGAGATATTATAGAATAGAGATTCTGTAATGTGGGGTTTGGCTACGACTGTAATGTAGTCAACAAACTGCTACTGTAAGGTCTAAAAGTTTGACCAAATGTTTGGGGTCGGTACAATTGTTTTTTGTTGTTTTTGAAAGAAGTTAATACTCGTTTTCAGCAATTATGCATTAAATTGAAAGTGACAGTAAACACAGTTTTACACAAACTTTACATTTCAAATAAGTGCTGTTCTTTTGAACTTTTTTTTCCTGAAGGAAAAAAAAAACAAAAACAAATCATGGTTTCCATCCATAGAAATCTATTGTTTTATTCCAGCGCGTCATTGCGTCCGATATTCGTTTTGCTTTTTCGCGCTCCGTGTGGAAAGGCCGTAAGTCTGCAGGGCTGTGGACCTCCAGGAACTGAGTTTGACACCCCTAATCAGTGTTGAGGAGTAACTAGTTACATGTAACGGCGTTACATAATTTAATTACAAAATAAATGTAACTGTAATCCGTTACAGTTACTAAGGAAAAATGTGTAATTAAATTAGTTACTTATGAAAATGTTAACGATTACAAAGAGGGTTACATTTGAATATTTATTATGCGGAATGTCACGGAATATGCAACATTTGAATGAATAAATCAAAAGTAGGTCACACTTGAATCAAAATGCGATATGGACTAGTGTCTGTAAATATTCAGCAGCAAAAAGACAATATATGAATCCTGCACGTTCTGCGTGTCTCTGTGGAAATCAAGCGCGGACTGGCCATCAGGAGAACCGGGACCATTCCCGGTGGCCTGGCAGCTGATTTTGCCCGCTTTTTTAATATTATTGTTATTATATAATTGCCTGCCGAATGTACTAAAGCGATTGTTTCCGAATTTGACATTCGATAATAAATCTCTAATAAATCATGAATCAGTTAGTCGTGATTGGAAATTCACTTCGGCTCGCGCGCGCTCTGCGCCTCCACCAAACGGTTTAGATCAGAGTAATCAATGCAAGAGATTCGAGTGGACTGTATAAGCGCACAGGTGGAGCAGAGAAGCAAAATTCCTGTTCAGGATTTCAAGTGGAGGTCAGTTTCATCTGTAAATATGCTATTGTAGTTTTGTCTTTGTTTACTTAGTTAAGCAGCAGCAGCCCATTGCTCATCAGTCATCACTCAAAATACTGTATACTAAAGGACATCATTATTATCTACTGTAATGTTACAGTAGTAATTCAGCAGACAAATAATCATATCATTTATAAAGTTTACTGGGAGCTAGGGCAGACAACAACACAACACTTACGGAAATTAACAATGATTTTACCTAACCATGGTAACCACAAATTATTAACCATGGTTTTGGCTACGGAAGGATTTTGAAAGTCTTGACAGTGTCGAGCACTACTGTAAGGTTAACCCTGCATGGTATAAATGTTTGAAAATGATTAACAGTTGAAAACATTCATTAGAAATTTAGAAAAGTAATCAAAAAGTAATCAGTTACATTACTTTAATAAAGTAATTGAAAAAGTTACACTACTATTACATTTTAAATAGGGTAACTTGTAATCTGTAACCTATTACATTTCCAAAGTAACCTTCCCAACACTGCCCCTAATATAGGCTGACGAGTTCAGTTGGATCGGGTGTGCTAATGGACTGGAAGTAGCTTGAGAATAGGCATGCTAATGGATACTGTCTTTCTCCAACTATTTTAGACCGCCTTGAACCAGAAGGCCTTGGCTTAGGTGATTTAAGGTGCTTTCACACCAGAGGAACCTTTTCATAGTTCCTTGAACCACTGGCGGAAGTTCTCACTTTTTGGCGTGTTCCCACTGCAGGAACTAGGAACGGTTTTAGTTTTGGAACTAAGTGTACGCTGATCGGCCAAACGCACACGAAACACCGGCTACACGGCATTTTTAAAAAGCCATTTAAAAATATTTACTCCACGAACATGGAAAAATGTCGGCATTTAGCTACCTGTTGTCTGCAGCGTTGTGTAATTTTCTCAGCCTTGATGATATGTAACACTGCAAGATGTCATAGGAGATTTTGTCAGATTTTCATGCTCTTTTAATCGCGCAAATTGTGCTTTAACATTCCATCTCCGTTATCACAAAACCCACGACATACAACAAAAACAGCTCCAATCACAGAATCCTCCATTCACCGGTTATTGACGATTGTAAATGCCGTGAATAAAGATGTTGCTGTTGGCCGCTTTAGAGTTCCTGTTGCCGGTGTGAATGCAACCAGGAAAGTGGCTCCGAGGGAGAAATTGGTTCTCTAGGAACGACCCTGCTGGCAAGTTCCTAGAACCACATGGTGCGAAAGCGCCTATAAAGTGTTTAGTCCTCCTGGGAAGTTCGTATTTATGAGTTCACACGTCGTAATTACGGTGTCATGTGCATTCAAATTGCTTTGGTTGGAGCAAGATGGCGATGTACCTTTTCTACATAAAATTCAGCAAGAACTCCACATCTACAAAATGATTAATAAAGAATGTGCAATCGGTGTGTTTTTGCTTTTTTTTCAATTCATGAAGGAGCTGTAAATTGAATAATTTACACTGTCATAATTGTACAATACTATGGTATTTTGTACAAACCCCCAGATACTTAAAAAATCCCAGGTTTCCCACATGTAATTACGATGTTGTGGTGACGTTCATGTGCGATGAACTTGTAAACAAGTTTTCCGACATGACTTTAATGCGCCATTTGATTAGAGTTCGAACTGAACTGCAGAAAGGTAGATCTCTAGGAGCAGAAGTCCTAATTTATTTCACACTGGAAATCTTGTGCATTTGAGCTCAAAAGATATGCGAACTTCGGATATCTTTCTGAGGGCGTGTGTATGTGTAAGTGCATATGGGCAGGCATAGATTTCCTTGTGAGGACAGAGACAGGTGGATGAGGCACTGGATCCTGATTGGCAGGGGAGGACATGTTTCTAGGTAGTTCTTCACAGCGATTGGTTGAGGAAGGCGGTATCACTGTGTAGTGACAGGGCGTGATTGGCATCCACAGGCTGATGGTGCTGACAGATGGTAAAATGCTATGCAAGCTCTGGACAGATCCACTCACAGGGTGGTTGTAGTTGGGGCAGTCAGGGAGCGTAGTTTGTGGTGGTGGGGGCAAAGAATGCTGGAATGGATGCCTCGAGAATGTTGCCCTGAACTTGGATAAAATCTGCTTATGTTTGGAAACATCTCCCTTTTTAAATACAGAGACGAAAATGTTCTCTTGTGTCAACTTGATTCACTGTGACATTGCAATGAGCTGCATTTCAAAACCGGTTAGCCTGCAAATCGGCCAATTAATCTATTTTGGTTCTGCCTAGTCAACAAGAAAATTTACACCCTGCCTTAGGGACCTCCTTTAAAGGAATAGTTCAACCAACAATTGAGATTATTTATTAATATTTGAAAAAGTCATGTGGTGCAACCAAGATTTATAGAGTCTGAGACTCTCATGACTGTTTTAAGGTCGGTAAATCTCTTCAAATATCAGATAGTTTGACCTTTTTATGACAAGGCAAAGCTGGTCCAGGTTGTAAAATGTCATGTGATGCGACTTCCCTAAGAACATAATGATATTTTGGAAGTAATTTTTGGTACTTTTTAAAAAAGATATATTTTTAAACTTTTTGGAAATAATGATTATGATGTGTATTCCCAAGTGTGATTGATTGGTCAGGGTATCTGCAGGATTTTAAAAATCTAATTTAAGACCTCTTTAAATCATAATTATGACTTGTGTACCATTTAAGACTTTTTATGGCCTTAAATCTGATACAGACTTCTTGGGGTTCCCTTATGGCGTTTTCCACTGCGTGGTATGACTCGGCTCGGCTCGGTTTGCATTTCCACTGCAGTTTAGTACCGCTTTAGAGTGGGCGGGATTATTCACATGTAATTATAGTTGCGCCTCCTCTACTGCCGCGACTCCTGAAAAACGTTTTCATTCCGCGTCGCCCCATCAAGCTCTCGCTGGATCTGCTCCTCTGCTATCAACGAGAGGAACGTCTGTACTTCCTCAACAGATAACGAAACAGCCATTTATTGGTTGTTAAAAAAGGTGCGCTCGTTCAAAACAGTTGC
>NW_015654568.1:286419-290023 GCF_001515625.1 Sinocyclocheilus rhinocerous
AAAAAAGTACCAGGTACTGTACCCAGTGGAAAACCCCTCAAAAGTGAACCGTACCGTGCCGTGCCGTACCATGCAGTGGAAAAGCGCCATTAGTGATGAAGGTCGAAATGGCAGGTGTGTCCTATATGAAAATCAGTGCGACACACTTTGCAAAAGGCATGGGCATTGTCAATATGGCTTCCGAGATATGAAATTAAATTCTTTCATCCAGCTGTTGTTAAATTTACGTGTGCATTTTTTTTTTTTTTTGCTGGAGCACCACATGACTCTTCTCCTTCCATTTCTACCAGTGATGCTTGATTCAACTTCCCGCGTCTATTACCTGCGCAGATATTAACAGTGCAACTGGGTTGTAGGTTGCCAGGTTGAGGTCACAAATGGGTTGAAATTTGTATGTGTCAATTGTGTGAGTAGGATGCGTTTCATACAAGATCTGGCAACTGGACAACCTTGAAATACTGCACTGCAATACAATGATGATTGAGAGATGAACAAATAAACATAACTCGTAAGCCTGATGATCGTATTTAATATGATTTTTCTAAAAAATTATGTATGGATAATCAAGTAAACTGAAGTTGCTTCAGTTCAGTGTTTGTCTTGAAATATTACTAACAACAATATAAAAGTTATTCTTAGAAAAAATCAGTAAAGACCACAGCAGTGGACATTCTTATAATTGCACTTAAAGGCCTTTTACTTGTTAAAAAAAGTATAAACTATCAATCAGACAACAGAAGACATGTAGTAGATTGTGTACATCAGGTTTTTCAACAAAGTTTTGATTATATTGATAATTTAGAAGTCTGTTCTAGATGTGGTCATGATGTCGCTTTTGTTCTTTTAAATATTTTTTAGGAGATGGTGCAAGTGCACAACACTGAAGTTGTTGTTTTTTTCGGTGCATACTGGACTTGAGACAGCATGGAACAGATTGTGTGAATGTTGTGTGACTGTGTTGGCCTGAGTGTGTGAATGTTGAATGTAGTCCACATTATGATGTGCTGAGCCGGCTGGACTTAGAATACACATAGGCTGGTGGTCCCAGAGCCAAACGCTCTGCAATCATCTGGCCTCTGCCCTCAACACGTGCTGTGACATGTACTGTCAGCAACCTGCAGGTAGGTGGGCGTCTTTTTCCTGTGGCTGTCAGCACAGGGTTTGGAGCCAGATCTCCACTGCCCAAACCGACCAATCATACCGGTGTAGAGTATCCAAGAACACT
Organism: Sinocyclocheilus rhinocerous; assembly: GCF_001515625.1. Lineage (NCBI taxonomy): Eukaryota > Metazoa > Chordata > Actinopteri > Cypriniformes > Cyprinidae > Sinocyclocheilus > Sinocyclocheilus rhinocerous. Next base: position 287,645 of record NW_015654568.1, read on the forward strand.
CAGACAGAAGGAACATTGGACCTGCTGTTAGGAACTCCGTTCCAAAACCTAGCGAGTGGCCCCGGCGCCTATATAGGCAACATCCTGAAATGGAACCTAGTGAGTGACCGATTTGGAACGCTTTATATATGCAGCAGCTCTGCACGCCTCACAAATTGCATTCTCGCAACTGATTTCAGTGGATGTTAGCATGTTGCTAAGCTAAACAACATGATACTCTAATTAGGGCCATATGATTTTCGCGACATTGAAAACGTGGACGGAATCACAAAATCCAATGTGGAATATCACCGCAAAATTTGGATAAATAAATCTAAAGTATTTAGGCCGTATTTACATTACATGGTCCAATTCCGATTTTTCTGGATATGAACATTCATATGTGGAAATAAATATGATAAGAATCAGATATGTGCATTTGCGTCCGTCATGTAAGCGGACAGATAGGATATTCCCCTGTCAATGAGTCCTACGTCACTGGAAAAGCAACTGTGGCAAATGAGGTCAGCTCAGGTGGGCGCTTCTCCGGGTCAGTACACATTGTAGCCAAGTCTTTGGTTTTCCTGCGGAATTGGGCTAGTTTTGCACCGTTGCTGCAGGTTGTTTTTTCTTAATCTTTTCCCCTTGTGATTTCGATGGAGGGGAATCCCTCAGAATGCAATGATGGAGGGGAAAATGTGATTGGGCTAATTTGAGAATAGTTCTGAATAGCAGTTGGGCTGGTTTTGTTTCATAGACCTGGCAACCCTGTTAGTGTGCCAAGTGTATAATGTAAATGCTGATATGGGTCACTTTTAAAAGATGTAAGCTTGTGATATGGAGAAGCGTCTATGAAAATAAAGTACTAAAAATTCTGTTAATTTAAATATGGAGTCTGCATGTTCTGCACATCTATATTCACCATTTCATGTGATAAAAATAACATCAGATACACACAGAAACTCAAAGGTCTTCATTACAACCCATCAAAATAAAAGTTTGGTTTAATTTGAAGAAAATATGATGTAAATTTTATTATTGTATAGTAGAATATACTTCTTAAAGTAAATGCTTCAAACATTATTTTTCAAGGAATAGCAAACAACATTACACAATGTTTCATCCATATTTTAAACCTCTGTTGTGCATCACAAAAAAGAAAATGATGGGAATTGTTCAAATTTCTTTTGATTACATTTTAAAAGATGAATTAGATTGTTAAAGTTGTATGCATTCATATGATTACCACTGTTTTTAGTAATAAATTTGTTTTAAATCATAAAACACAGCATCCAGAAAAATGGAAAACACTGAATTTGCGAAAAATTCAAATGGAATTAAAAAAACTGATTTCATTGGTCACTATCTAATTGACCGTTCGCAAAGACCCGCCCTCCTTAGTTACTGTTGCCATCCCCGACAAACAATGCTGCTCACACTACACGCATGTTCTCACGCAGTGAAAAATACATCGCAGAGCAAAGAGAAAACTGACAACAGACCGACAGACAATACAGAGCAGGTTACTTCTGGTATGAAACAAGGTCTCAAGACTCAGCTTTCAAATTGTATAATTTTTAAAGAACTTCAAACAATAAATATCGTTTTGTGGTTCTTTAATGTGTCGTGACAGATCGCTGTATTGCTTAAGTTCAAACACGTGAACCGATCGTCTTTTCATATTTACTTAAATCACGAAATAAACATGAATAAACATCAGAATGTATCTTATTTCAACCACGGAACACACCATTTTTCAAGTTTAAGTCCACTGAACTTTATCTACTCTCCTGTCTGATTTGTGGTCAAGGCTAGAAGGGATACAGCTACGGCTACTGGGCATGCGCATTTACATAATTTCCGAGCAATATCACGTGAAACCTATGAAAATGGTTTAGAACATGGCGCCATAGTTTCATCACTTTAGAGTGTCGCAGTGACCGTCTTTTTGCAGTAAAGGATCTGCCATAGTTTAATGAGTGGGAAGATGACATGAAGCGACGCGAGGTTAGCTGCATTGAAAACAGATGAGCGTACATGTGCATACAGCTCCCGATCGGGGTGAAGTTCACGAGATTTTGTCCAGAGAATGATAAGAGCACACGTTTAACATATTATTTTATTATTTCACACACAGTATTTTAACTTAAGCGCTGCAAGTCATGCATACAGCGCTGGACATGACAGATTTTCTGGTGCGCAAAACAAGTATGTAACAACGTTTGTAGATCGGGAAGAAGGAGGCGGGAACCGGCGGACATTTAGATAATTTAATAAAATAAACAAACACAAAATGAAAGTAAAGCGGCAGCCCCTCGCGGACGCCTGCCGCACACAAAACACGAAATAAAGTCCAGGCCTGGTCCTCTCTCGTCCAACACTGTCGTCACTCCTCCTTTT
>NW_015654568.1:290141-346086 GCF_001515625.1 Sinocyclocheilus rhinocerous
GACCGGTGAGTGGTGCAGGTGTCGCTCATTATCAATTACTCCACCGGCCTCGCTCCGTTCCCACGGCTCTCGGCCCCGCCCCCACTCGTCACAAAGTACTTTAAAGGAATTCCTTAGCTTTTTGCCGTTACTGTAGCAGCCAACAACAGCATAGCTTAACCCTCCACACATTTTTATATTTAGTTGTATTGAAAAAGTTTCAATTCAGTCGATCTTTTTTACCCCGTTTTAACATGGATTTCTATGGAGAAGAATCATCCAAGTCGTGTAGAAGGAGGCGCGAACCGGCGAACATTTAAATAAAACTTTAATCAACTAAACAAACACAAAATGAAAGTAACGCGGCAGCCCCTCGCGGACGACTGCCGCACACAAAACACGAAATAAACTCCAGGCCTGGTCCTCTCTCGTCCGACACGGTCGTCACTCCTCCCTTTTATCCTTCCGGAGCTCCTCCGTGAGACTCGAGACCGGTGAGTGGTGCAGGTGTCGCTCATTATCAATTACTCCACCGGCCTCGCTCCGTTCCCACGGCTCTCGGCCCCGCCCCCACTCGTCACAAAGTACTTTAAAGGAATTCCTTAGCTTTTTGCCGTTACTGTAGCAGCCAACAACAGCATAGCTTAACCCTCCACACATTTTTATATTTAGTTGTATTGAAAAAGTTTCAATTCAGTCGATCTTTTTTACCCCGTTTTAACATGGATTTCTATGGAGACCGGCCATAGCTGTCGGGAAAGATGGCGGATAGCAGCGGCGGCACATAATATCCGCTTTCTGATTGGTCAGGTCGCCTGTCAATCAAGCACTTTGCAAACGGTCAATTAGCATAAACGCATTCCTCAATAAAAAAATATATATATTTTACTCAATATTTATTTATCACTGAGCTTGTCACAGTGCATTCTTGGATTGTTTTCTCCGTCAATACGTTTTGTGTCAGACGAGCATTTAAGTGATGATTTAAAATTCTCAATATATAGGCAGCTTAGTTTTGAACAACAGAATCTCATGGCAATTCTTAAATATTTTACATTTTGTCATATGGTGGCTAATTTGAATGAACTTGTAAAGTCTCCCATATTTAAGGGTGGAGCTTCATGCGTCCGTTTTTTCCTCTAAAACCATACATTTCCATGCAGATCACATTGCACAAATTCATACGAAATCACCACCTTGTAAAAAAATACATATTTTCTCATGAGATCAGGCTGATTTTGGATCGCAACCAGAGTTTCTTGTCCAGAGGTCAAAAGTATGTAACTCTTGAGTATTTACTAGGCACTAAATCAGTCTAAAAGTTTTATTTCTATGTTGAGGCAATGACAATTTTTAGGCTGCTTGCTTTGTGCGAACACTGTAACACCAGTCATCACCTTTGACGCACAATTATATCACAGCTTCATTTGTAATTTACATTTATAGCTTGGTTTTATTACAGAATCAGGATTCGTATGTGGGAATTAATCTGTGTGACACAATGCCCTATTTGTTCACGCATGCTTTCTTCCTTTAGAAGTGCTTGTAAAAGTCACCATATGGTATGACTAAATGTGGACCTTTTAAAAACCTCTCGGGGGAATGTGATGTGATGGTTGTGATGTTACTATAGCACATGAATCACATTCCAGAAGCCTGCGATGGTACGCTGTTGCCTCTTGGACTGGACTGTGGTTTGGGTCACACCAGAACATCGTAAATCTCTCTCTTCTCAATGGTGTTTGGCTCAGACACTCCCCACGACCCAGACTGGCCAATCCGCACTGACTCTAATGACTTGGCCAAGTGGCATAGGCTGCATTTGCTGAAAGGTTGTTAATGTCGGAGTGATTTATTGGAAGCTGGTTCAAAATTATTTGCGTGCTTCACATTTCTGCTTTCTAAATTTTGATTTTATGTAGTAGCTGTATATGTGTTTATAGTGTCACCTCTATGATGTTTATGAAACGGACAGTTGCGTTTCTAAAATCTGATTGGTTGAGTCATACATCAATTGAATTTTAGTTGACTTGGGACATTGATGTACTCTACATTGTAAGTTGAGAAAGCTGTAAGTTTAGAGAGTATAGACTATAAAAAATATATATATTTTTGAATTAGTAAATAATATAGGAGTATTGCAAATAAGTTGTAAAGATGATTGGAGTATGTTTTATGATACTACTATTTCAGTCTTTCTACTTCAAAATGTCACATTTAATATGTTACTTGCCCTTTCTTTGCCCTTCAATTTTGAAGTAAAAATAGTGTCTATCCTACACTTTTTTTCTCATTGTACTCAACTTATAGAAAAAATTTGCTAAGTATCAATTCAAAAAATTAAAGTTGGTCTGTTAAACATAATAGAAGTTCCATAAAGTTACAAATAATGTTTTTTAATTTTGTTTTGTAAATACATTCTTATTTAAATGGTACACTAATCACCCGAATGGTGACTTTAAACCACACAACTTGTACAGTATATCATCATGTAAAATATATAATCATGCTACATCAGGGTTATTTTCGTTAACTAAAACTATTACAAATATTTTGTTAACTGAAACACAAAAATAAATATTAGATGAAATGGAAATTAGACACGTTTAAGGTGACACACAAAAAAACTGAAAATAAACTGGAAAATGGAAATAAAATCTAAAACAAATGAAAAATAAATGAAACCTGAATAGTAATATAAAAAACTAAATCTAATAAAAATGACAAAAGCACACAGCAAAATTACTAAAACTTCAACCAAAATTAAAATGAAAATCTAAAAATAAAATAATAGAAATTAATTTTCTGTTTTGATAGTTTAAAATCAACCTTTAAAATAGTACAGACAAACTGAAAGTTGTATGTTTTTCTTAAGGTATTTTTTAAGGTAACACCACGCTTGTGCTACAAATGCCTCAAAAAAATGACACCTCAAAGCGAGGAGAGATGTGCTGTTAGTTTTCTATGTAATTTTGTATTTGTGATTTTAGCTATAAAAATCCCATACACTTACATTTTAGGGAAGAAGCTAAGCCAAAAGTCAGTTGAGGTGTGAGATTTCTTTGTTAACTCTGTGTGGAGCATGAGATTTTCTGAAGCAGCAGATTTATCTTCCAGTACACACTGCCCTCATTAGGCCGCATGTGGATTGTAGTACACAATTAATATCTGGGATGCTTTGGTGCCAGTCAGAAATCTGTCAGCACCATCTAGTGGATTTGCTCTTTTATCTGCTTATGGCAAAGAATGAAATCAGTCACGTGGAATTACAGTTTGTCAGAGATCAACTTAAACCTTGATGAATCACTCTTTCTAATTATATTACATCTTCATCACATTTAGTTCATTTATGTTGTGACTTTTCATTACATTTCATTAATAATGTATTACATTTTATTACAATGTTTTTTTTTTTACTTACCATTTGTTTATATTGTTTCTGTTGCATTTGTTTTCCTTTGTTATTATTATTACTACTACTACTACTACACAATAATTTTTTACTTGTTTATATATTTTATTTTGAATGTGATTTCATTTATTTTCCTACTTATTTATTTTTTAAGCTATATGATAGTAATATGTATAATATGTATATAATTGATTAATATAGTTTACATTTTTCGACATATTAACTGTTTTCATTTTACTTTTTTTTTCTTCTATTTTCTGTTTTCATATTATTATTACAACAGTTTTTACTTGTTTATATATTTTAATTTTGATTAGTTTTCCTTTATTTATTTATTTTTTTGAACCTGCATGTCACAGCAGTAGAGTTTAATTTCTCTAATCGGCACGTGTTGTTGGTTTTCCTCTTTTGTTTTGGCATCAAAGTAAAGGTCTAGTTTTACAGCAGTCAGAGGATTTTGACTGAGTGTCCTGTGGCCCTGTGTGGCTAAAAAAGGGGAAAGAATCTGAAATGCTGGTTGTTGTGTCGTCCGGTCTGAATGCCAACAGATGGCTGGCTGTAAATCTGTCACATTGGCACCTCGCTGGGAATTGGATGCTGGGACGCTTGTGTACAAAGGCCTGTTCATGGCAGGCCGTGAAGAGCACTTAAACTACCGCCTAAAATTGTAGTTGATTAAGAAATAAATGGTTGCCAGATAATCAAAATGTTTTTTAAACAAGATCACAAGTAACAAACTTGCAGTATTATTGAAGAAAGTATTTTAGTTGTCATATTAATGGCTATTTGTGACCCTGGACCACAAAACCAGTCATAAGGGTCAATTTTTCGAAATTGAGATTTATAAATCATCTGAAAGCTGAATAAATAAGCTTTCCATTGATGTATGGTTTGTTAGGACAATATTTGGCCGAGATACAACTATTTGAAAATCTGGAATCTGAGGGTGCAACAAAATCAGAATATTGAGAAAATCACCTTTAAAGTTGTCCAAATGAAGTCCTTAGCAATGCATATTACTAATCATAAATGAAGTTTTAATATATTTACAGTAGGAAATTTACAAAATATCTTCATGGAACATGATCTTTACTTAATACCCTAATGATTTTTGGCATAAAAGAAAAATCTATAATTTGGACCCATACAATGTATTGTTGGCTATTGCTACAAATATACCCCAGTGACTTAAGACTGCTTTTGTGCTGCAGGGTCACATATGCTAGCTAATTATTAACAAACAGTGAGCAACAAACTTTAAATAATTGCCATTATTGTCTATATGAAAATAGGCTAATATAATTCAAAATTTCATTACATTTCTTAGTATGTTGCTTGGTATGTCAATTAAATCAAAAATATATTAAGCATAAAGTAATGTAATAATGATTGTTGATGTTATTAATGGAAGTAATTTGAAAAGAAAGTAATGTCGTCTGACTTCACCACAATATGTGTCCTCTATGGGTGCATGTTGTAAAAGGGTTGTCAAAATGCAAATGCAAACCCTCATTTGAGAAGAATACTTTTGTGTAGAGCATGACCTGCTGTCTAAAGTAAATCAATAATTAAATAATAAAACAGTATATGCTAATGTATTTGTGTTTAAAAGTATTTGCAAACTTTTAAACACAAACCAATGTATAAAACAACAATAACTGTACAGGTAAGATACAACAAAATTAAATTGAATTTTTTATCAAAAGAATTGAGAATTAAGGTCTGTTTGAAACCAACATACAAAACTACTGTGTTTATTTATTTGTGCTTTTGACATAAACCCTTATAGATAGCGAGATCATGCAATTATTTGTCAATATGAGATTGTCTATCAGACTCTTTGTAACTGAAAGTCTGTCTTTTATCTTTGAGGGCTGAGTTTGCTCCAATTTCTTTTTCAGAAACAGCTCGGCTTCAGGCTTTGGTGACCATGTGTGTCTGAGTTTCAGATTTAATTGGTTTTTACTTTCAGATTAATTGATTCTGTTTTATTATTCAATAATTATTCTTGAAATATTGCATGGAGTGTCCTCATAGAGTGCTTTGCATCAACCAGGGCTGTGCACTATTGAGAAATGAATTAAGAATGAGCTTAAAATTTAAATGTGAATTTAATTTAAAGGCTGTAAACAAAATGAAGAATTAATTCAAATTTGAAATTTAAAATGAAATGATATTCAAAGAAATCCATAACTACTGTTTTTAAAAATATATATCATTTTCAGTTTGAATTACAGATGAACAAGTTATCAAACTTGCCAGTTCAACATTCAAGTGTAGAAACTAGAATTAAAATGAAATGATATTCAAAGAAATTCATATAACTACTGTCTTTAAAATATATATATATATCATTTTCAGTTTGAATTACAGATTGAACTGTAATCTATTTACTGTAATTGAGTTTGAATGAAAGTAACTGAACAGTCCAACATTCAAATAGAATATTCAAATTCATTAAATTTAATGACAAAACATAAATAATTACATCATTAATTTTAATTATTTGTTTATCAATACATTTTATACAGTTTAAAATTGACAAAAAATAACACCATGAAAGCATCTTGCCATCAATAGAAATTTAAAATCATTTATATAAAATGAAACTTACATTTCTGTTACTTAATGGGAAATTCAAGCTTGAAATTAAATAGAATGTTCATTTTATGGCCCATGGAGGAACAACGCTTCATGTTCACGGAAGGATCTAACTTACCCAAAATTTTGATTAGTTACATAGTAATGTGAAAACAATGTGATGAAAAACTACAATTCAGTTCAAACATTTAGTTACTAAATTTCCAATCACTAGATGTGTGTTGCATTTCTTATAATATGGGCTACTTTGCATATTTTTTAGTTTATATATATTTTAGCTGTTAATGGTAAGTTAATGGTAAAGAACATTTTAAACCTTAAAATAAAATAACAAAGTTGTTCATTCTTAATAGCTTACATTTGTAATATCAATACAAGGTTTACATTATGATAGCAAACAAATTACTGAAAAAAAAACGTATTCTAATATTATAATTTATAATTTCTTTACAATAATTATTGATTACGGTACTATTGTAATTTAGCGCAAAATTGATAAAACACAATTAGGCAAATTAATTAATGTTATTTTTATTATTGCATGATTATGTATTATTTATTTTCAGGTTTCATCAGTAATTTTGTCAAATCTTTCCGCCCAAAGGTTGGACGTGTTTGTGGTGCATAATGACTTTCTGTTGTGTGTTAATATTCCCAATAGTTGAAGTGGATCTTTCAGGGCGTTGCGTTTTATCCCAGATGCTGTCAGCGCTTCAGTTTATCATGATAAGCAGGTGATAGCACTCATCTGTCATTCCAAAGCATGGATGTTGCTAATTAAAAATGTGAAAACTAGGACAGAGAGAAACTCGACATATGAAGTTCAGAGCCAGGTGGGTGTCTTGGCAAAGACGGAATGCTGTCAAACAAGGATCACATTCAGGATTTAATACTCTAACATTATCCTACAAACGTGTACGTGACCCCCCGGAGAACATTTTTGCCTGGATTTGGATTGCTCATGTTTCACTTAGATTTCACTTTAATTCTGTTCGAAAGGTACAGGCGTATTTTTAACATGTGTATTATAACGTACATATTTCGCTTTTTACTTCAATTTGTGTGGCTTACATTTTTTTTGTCAGGCAACCTAAAAATGCACTTCATGTGGTAATATTTAAATGAAGTAATTGTTTTAATTAAATTGAATTAACCTTTTAATAAAAAATAAGCTATATTTAATTAAACTAACCTTTTAATTAAATTAAATCGTTTTTAATATGACTGAATCAACTTCAATCATTTTTAAGAGTCAGAAAAGATAAAAATAGATATCCTTTATATCCATTAAAGATGAAAAACATTTGTCGCAGACAATCTGCAAGTTAAAATAAAATTAATATTGAGTTAATTTTAAAATGTATGTATATATTTTTAAATTATCTCTTGTATATGATACATTTTATATGTAGTAAATAAATATAGAACCTGCATTGTGAAAAAAATGGGTGTAGAAACAATTTTCACTCATAAACTACTAGTACATTTCATAAAGAATTTCAAAGCAAGTAACAAGTTGAATCAAACATGAAATTTCGAAGTAAAATACTCCAATAATCTTTGTTTTATTTACAACTTTGAAAATCAGCGTAGTTCATTTAATTAAAATTGGCTATACATACTAATAAATGAGTTGTTTTACAAAAAAATGCATTATTTATTGTTATTTGTTTAATGTTAATATGATTACATCAACAGGACTACATGAGTACACAGTTATTACACTGAATTGAAACGACATTAAACTAAATTGATAATAATGACACTTGTCTTCTGTAGAGCTTCTTTACAGCTACAATTAAATTGGTTTCATAATTCATGAAGTTTACAACATAAATACTGTTATTTCTTTCTGTTTATTACTGCAAATCTGTATTGTGTAAAATTTAAAAAATTACTTTCGGTTATACTTACAAAATACATAATTCTTCTTCTGGTTGTTGTTGTTGTTTTTTTTCTCTGCTAGCTCAGTTAAAATGTAACTAGAAAATGAGTTCAAATTAAATTAAAAGCTGTCGTACATGGTAAAGTAAAGCTCACACATCTGCTAAATAAGTATGTGTATAGAAACTATATTTGATGCATCGGATGGGGAGGCACGTCCCATTTGGAAATGGTTTCATCCATAAGGTGTTAGTTCATATAACATCGCCCTCCCTGTTTTTTTGCGAAGCACATGTGACTCATCATAACTCCAGCCGCTATTCCAGGCCAAATCAGCCTGTAGGAGCAGCACACATTCATGGCAAAGGGAACTACAGGCGGCTAGTGAACGCAGAGTCCTGCTGGATCTAAGCAGAGGTCGTTATAAAGACAGAAACTCAGAACAGTGCAAGGTAAGAGCCAGCGGCCTGCTGATGTGTTGGCTGTGTGTTCTGCCATATATTGTAAGTGGCTGCCAGGTTTCTTGGATTTAGCGCTTTTTTAAATCTTTGTCACACATCTCAAGGGGCTCATTTATTTCCACTCTGAACGCGGCCTTCAGATGTAGTGTGTGTTAAAAGTGTGAGGAGAAAATGTTTGTGGTGTGGCGTTTCTGGACAGGTGTGATAGATGTGGAGTTGTGACAAAGATGCGTGTTGGTTTTGATGAAGCGATTCTTTGAAATGTAACATTGGGAAGTTTTTGAGCAGTCTTGGGGGTTGTTGCAATTTTTGCTTTTTGTGTTTGGTTGCGTTTTTAAAAATTGTATTTAAAAAAAATGATAAAGATTATAGGAGTGTGTTAGGGTAAATTATTATTGGAGTACAAGGAAATACTTCATGCATTTTCATATTAAATTTGATGTTACTTGCAGTTTCTTTGTAATTGCAAAACTCAATTTCTGAGTGAAAATTGTTTCTGCACCATTTTTTTTTTCAGTGTATATGGAGTTAGTTATGTTCACTTTTTACAGTATAGTTTAACATAATTTTATAATAAAATAATAATAATTCCAAAAAAGAAAGGATTCTTATATTGATTTACCAAAAAAAGAAAAAAAGTTGGTTAAAAAAGGTATTAGCTACATATTGAATTTGAAAAACATTTTTATATAGTTAAAATATAATCTTTTATGATGGCTAAATAAAAGAAATAACTAAATAAAAATAAATGAATACAAATATTTTTGTTGTACATACAGCTGATAACACTACATTAGCCTAATTTGTAATGTATGTTTACACTTCAAGTTCAATAAAGTGTGCTTGCATTTGAAGCCAATGTGAAAAGAAACCTTCTACATGCAGTACATTACATTTCAGACACCAGATGCCCCTGTAAGCAGTAATTGAATATGGTAATATACGCGCACTGCTACAAGTTTGTGAGGGTTTTTCGGGATAGACAGCTTCTGATTTCCTTGTTGAACTGTTTATGTTCAGGAGTACATTTTTGAATGTTTTTGCAATAAAGGAGAGATGTGTTTCTTGAGGCATTTTGAACTTTGAATTTTAGATTCTTCAGCAGGTTATTATTTACCTTTTTATGAATTTTGATATAACTTGGTTAACTGCTGTTTAATTCCAGAATTAAAAGGGTGCAAAAGTTTGTTTACAGTTATTGTAGCATTACTTACATAAACACTATAATCCTAAAAATAAGCAATAAATCAATGTCAGTGTAAAGTTGCCATTTGAAATTTCGATTTAATGACTATGTAATGCTTTACAGCAGCAGAACATGGTCACACATACCACAACATTTAACACATGAACCTACAATAAATATAGCAAACATTACAGTAAATACAACCAAAAGAACATATTCTAATTAAAACAAAAACGATATTAAACCTATTTTTAAGTATGTTTGCTACTTGAACCTCTACTATTTAACATGCATGGTTACACTCTAAAAAATGCTGGGTTAAATGTAACCCAGCGCTGGGTTAAAAAGGGACAAACCCAGCTATTGGGTTGTTTTGACCCAGCAGTTGGGATGTTTTGACCCAGCGGTTGGGTTATTGGGGTATTGGGTTGGGTCAAAACAACCCAATAGCTGGGTCAAAACATCCCAAACGCTGGGTCAAAACATCCCAACTGCTGGGTCAAAACAACCCAATAGCTGGGTCAAAACATCCTAACCGCTGGGTCAAAACAACCCAATAGCTGGGTTTGTCCCTTTTTAACCCAGCATTTTTTAGAGTGTATGCTATCAGTAGGCATATGAGTAGACGTTGATAAATATATTTGTAGTAGTTGTGGTTTCTTTGTGGATTTTCTCAATTCTCAGTTGCCTGCGCTGGTAAATTTTGTTTTTGTAGTATTGGAATAAATGCAAATGTGTGAGTGTTTTTTTTAATGTATGTGAAAGAAGTCTTATCTCAATATGCTCACCAAGGCTGCATATATGTGACCCGGGACCACAAAACTAGTCATAAGGGTAAATTTTTCAAAATTGAGAATTATTAATCAATTGAAAGCTGAATAAATAAGCTTTCCATTGATGTATGGTTTGTTAAGATAGTACAATATTTGGCCGAGATACAGCTATTTGAAAATCTGGACTCTGAGGGTGCAAAAAAATCTAAATATTGAGAAAATCGCCTTTAAAGTTGTCCAAATTAAGTCCTTAGCAATGCATATTACTAATCAAAAATTAAGTTTTGATGTATTTACGGTAGGACATTTACAAAATATCTTCATGGAACATGATCTTTACTTAAATGAAATAAAAGGAAAATCGATAATTTTGACCCATACAATGTATTTTTGGCTATTGCTACAAATATACCCCAGCGACTTAAGACTGGTTTTGTGCTCCAGGGTCACATATCTGAACAAATAGAGTAAAAATAAGTAAAACTGTGAAATATTATTACAATTGAAATGATATATTTCTATTTTAATATATTTTAAAATGTAATTTATTCCTGTGATGAAAGCTGAATTTTCAGCATCATTACTTCAGTCTTCAGTGTCACATGATTCTTCAGAAATCATTCTCATATACAGTTGTGCTGCTTCATATTTTGAAATTGTTGGAAATGGTGATACATACATTTTTCTTTCAGGATTCTTTGATGAATAGAAAGTTCAAAAGAACAGCATTCATCTTTTGTAACATTATAAATATTTTTACAGACATATTTTAACACTTTAATGGATTGTTTCAGAATAATAGTATTAATGGTTACACTTTATTTTACAGTATATGTACTTACAGTGTAATTACAGTGTAGCTAAGAAGAAAGTACTGGGTAATATGAGGTTATGGTTAGGTTTAGGGGTAGGTTTATTGTTAGTATTAAGTTATTACCCAGTTATTATAATTGCTGTAATAAGTACATAGTATGAGCAAAAGTACATAGTATGAGTGTTACCATATTAATTTCTTTCTCAAAAAAAAAAAAAAACATTGAACATTAGAGTGTATATATATTTCCATAATTTCCATTTTATTTTATAGTTTAATGTTCATTTTGGCCACTGCGTCTTTTGTTAACATGTAACAAATTCTGTATCTGAAGCATGATGTCATGCATTTCCAGCCAATAAAAGTTCAGCTCTTATAAACTGGAACAGTTGCTTTCGGGACACAGTTTGTCGCATAACGAGGTCGGCGGGGTGTGACCTCTGTACTCTTGCCAATTTATCCTAGGATTATCTAGAGATAGACTAAGAGTCACGCAGATTGTTCCTTCCCACGGCCCTGATTAGTGCAAAGACATTGTACATGCACAATAGCGTATAATTATGCTCCGCACATTTCCTGTCCTAAGACAGGCTTGTATTAATTGGCGAAGAGCATTTGGCACCTGGATCCTCTGCTTATATGAGACGACTCAAGTGCAAATGCGAGCGGGCAGCTGTGAGAGCCGTATTGGTTTGCGGCGGTAGCTAAACTTGGTGTGTTGTGTGTCACTGGCATATTTTGGGCTTTTGAGTCATGAAGATAGGACGATGCCGCCGTAATGTCCAATGGTCCTCTTTAATGACACAACCATGTAAACGAAATTGCAGACGAAAATGTTTGTTTATGTAGAGTTTAGATTTTTCCAATGATAATTATTTTGATACATTTTCAACAAAGTAACATTACAACATACTAACAATGCGCAAATAAGGTTTTAATGGAAGAAAAACGAATCTGTCGAACGTATCTATTCAAATAATCTTAAATAAATGTGGCAAATGTGCTTTAGGTATTAAGCACTACTTACGTGCTACTAACGTTACAATATTTTTGAAACCCAACCTAAGAGAGTCAGTCCTTACGTTAACATGCACTTACAATGTGTAAGATCATTTTATTGCATGGCAACCATAAAGCTAGACTTTATAAATCCACCGTTGGCTCCATTTCTGCGCTCTTAATCGTGGTATGCTACAGTTGACCAGCTGTTGGGTCTCAAAGACCAGTTGTACCATAAAATCTCATTTATGTATGTTGTGTCTTAGCCCAAGATTTCCATTACATTTTTGCATGCCGTTTCACATGCCAGGCTGTACATGTCTAGTAACAGGGTGATATACACCCATATTTAAGTACCAGTTTACTGTCCTTACACTGCTGCTACTGCTTATAGCAATAAAATAAAACTGTATGCACATCTTATAATTTCCACAAAGACATAAAGTGCTTCTCAGAACATAAGAAGCCTTTGGCTACATGCTAACATGCTAACAACAAACCATTTTTGAAACTAATATCTATAGCTATTTGGGGTCTGAGAAATAGGCTAAGGCTAATAATAAATCTATATAATTTGGTTTTCTTTATGTCCACAGTGGTATAAAGTGCCTTTCAAGGCATAAGAAGCCCTACATGCGAACATGCTAACATCAATCCATTATTAAAACTAATATCGTTATGTGCATTTCTTAATGTCCACAAAGATATGAAGTGCCTTCCCTTATGAAAATTAACCATGGTTTTACATTGAATGAAAAAAAAAAAACATGGTCACTATAGTTTAACCATGGTAACCACAAATTAACCATGGTTTTGCTACACTAACCATAGTTTAACCATGATATTTGTAGCAAAGATGTGGTTATACAAATTTTAGTCAATATGACAAAAAAACATGGTTACTACACTTTTACTATAATAAAACCATGGTTGATTTTTGTAAGGATTTTGAGGCATCAGAAACCCTTAGCTAGGTGCTAACTAGTCTCGCGTAGCCAGACCTTCAGACTGACGGCAGAAGGTCTGGGAACCTTGGGCGCTTTGAATGGCTAAGGCCCGCCCAGAAGGCCATATGACTGACAGGTAAATCAACCAATCACGTTTCGTTTTGTGCCACGTCATGTTTAGGGGCATGGAAATGTCGCCACAATAACAGACCAAAATTTAAAACAAAATTTAACAATTTTACACCGGTGTGTAAAACTCTTGGATACGTTTGAAAGATTCTATGCCGCAAACTTTACATATTTCACATACTATTGAAAATCCACTGTTTAGTTGATCCTGATAAGCACTCTTCGTCACAGTTGTAAACACGACAGGCTTTCTTCTTCCATGAGGGGGTTTGGCATCACGGCATCTTTGTTTCCAGGCAGAACGTTAAAGAACGCGACACACTTGTCTCCCGGAAATTCTGTATAATTCAACCAATCCGATGACGACTTCGAAACTCCTGAAGTGTTTTACATTTTGTGTGTGATATGCATCAGACGTTCAGCCAATGGACTAACAACAATGAAACTAATATCATTATATCTTTATTTGTGGTCTGAGAAACATTAAAGTCAAATTTAGTGTTTCTCAAAAAACACATTCTTGGTCATATTGCGTATGCTCCCAAAACAATTTTTCTTTTTTCAAACTTCCATCAAAATGTATAACTAGCTTCTTTCTTTTTGACTTTTTTTCTCTCCTCCAACCACTCAATGATAGTCTACTTTTCACAATTCAATCAATTCCTCAAGGAAAAAATCAAGTGCCACCCTACATTTTTTTGTGTATTATATTAGCGCTAATCATGTATGCACTCTAGAATTTGGTTAGCCTTGCTTGGCTCTTGCTGTGTAATGTCATTGACAGATGAGAGTCACTGTATCCCTTCATAAATATCAGGAGTGCTTGAAACAGAGGTGGCCTGGTTGCCAATCTCTCGCTGCAACTCTATATTCATTAGACTAATGCTTGAAATACTGATGTAGCCATGTGTTTGGGTATAGATATTTTGGTTTGTTCTTACACATTCACCAAGGGGTATGTTTCAGTTGCCAATAGTGCCCTGTGAAACACTTCAAAGTATATTCCGCCATCTTAGATGAGACTCAAAATCAAAAGAAGCAATGTATTCTGAGTCTGAAGTGCACTGCAAACAACATATGGAACAAATCCGTCAGTATATCACTTAAAGGGTGAGTAGGTGATTTGATTCAAGAACATTTTTCGTTAGGCTGGTTGAAAGTCTTTTCACATCCCGAAAGTTAGGGGATCTAAATGTATTTATATGTATTTATATCACCTGTGGAAGGCATAGGCCCATAAAATGTTCGTCCAATCATGTCCCTCGGTCTGATGGCTACGATAGGTTGTCCTACCTGCCTGTCAACATATGTATTTGCATACCTCTGTGCACCGTGTTCACGCAGACATGATACGTCATCAGCACATTACATTACGCTAATGCAAACCAAGTGAGAATGAAAGGCGTTATTATTGTAATATTATGCGCTTTTGTGTTGTAATGTTTTCTCACCGGTGAATGAGACATGAGGTAATCTGACAGCGTTGCATTCCGTCTCTCTCGTGTTTCTGGTTAGCCTATGCTCGTGGCTTTGGAGAGTGATTTGCAGGGAGGGTGGAATCTTATGCTTTCAAAGCTAGCTTGCTATTGCTAGCCTCTCCAAAATTCCCTATCCTACTTTTTACAGGAAGTAGAAATGTAAATTACCCCTCAAGTCATTGAACACTGTGTAGGAATGCTGTAAATTGGAATGCAACTATGGTCTGTCTCCTCCATACAAATTGTTAATGAAATGTGTTATAAATATGAACACTTGTGTAATGAGTAGAAAAATAGACATCTTATTATCTTCTGGTCTAAAGAAAGAAGGGATAATTTATTTAGAGCCGGTACTGATGTGTGAACTTTACGATCTGGAAAGGCTCCTGTAAATCCATGTCATACTCTTAAATGACTACAGCACTACTCTGGAGAGGTGCTAATCCCACCAAAAGATTCAGTTGCACAAATTCAGATCTGAAAGGATCTGAGGGCCTCCCCTTGTTCCAGCTTTTTCTTGACTGCTCATGCATAACCTTGGTCTGTGTTTGAAACACCAGAACACCTGGAATCTACTTCATGAAAAACCTCTGAGGTTAAAGGACTAAAAAAATCCCCTTATCATGGTCTGTACCTTTGAGAAACATTGTTGTTCCCTCTTTCACCACTATTACAACTTTCCCTTGGGTTTGCCACTTATGTCAGCTCTTGGCTTAGATGGTGTGTGCTCATCTAGAGTGGTATCAGGCTTGCACAGATATTTTGATTGATAGTAGTGCTTGCTAAATTTAGCAAACATGTGAGCGCATTAATCAGTCCACTCAACAGGGACAGGGAGTCCAAAGTTTCTATACTCATGTCTAGCCAGGAAGAATGTTTCTGAATTGGACAAAACCTTGAGGTTTTGCAAAACAACACGTTTAATTTTTAAAAGCTCTCACTAAAATAGTGACCCATGTAACTGTTTTTGGTTCCTGTAATGTTCTGGGAACATTATTTTTGTTTTTTTAAAAAGTTCCTAGAACAGATATTTGAGGTTATTTTTGGATAGCCAGGAAGGTTTTTTATGGAAATAATAACCAATTACTTCAACATAATCTAAATTTGTTAATCAGAATCAGAGTAACCATACTCTACAATTAGAAGAACATTGTGTGTTTGCTGGCTGAATGTTTGGATAGTCACTAGTTTTTTCTGTGTACATTTGCCATGGATTATGGCCATTTAATTGATGAACTGTTATGTTTCTCTTCACAGTACCTCAGGAGAAAAGCTTGATAATAAGTCTGCTCATCTGGCTGGTGCTCATGGTGGAGTGGGTCAGAACCTGCTGCTGAGTCCTGCCAGTCTTCAGCTGGCTCAGCTTCAGGCCCAGCTCACCCTACACCGCCTCAAACTCGCCCAGACCACCAATACCGCCGCCGCAGCCACTGTCCTAAATCAGGTTCTTTCCAATGTGGCCATGTCCCAACCTCTCTTCAACCATCTTCGGGGTTCCAGCATGGCCCAGCCCCACAGTGGGGCCTTTCCACCTCCACCCATAGCCTTCCCACCACCAAATGCTGCACTGGGACAACTGGTTGGTGGTGGCTTTGCCCCAAATCCCACTGGAATCAGGCCCACCAACTACAGTGGGGTGTCCAGCCAGAAACCTAGTCAGCACAATGATTTTGGCAAAAAGCCTGGAACGTATTCGACGGACACGGACCGTCGCTTGCAGTTTGGATATTTGGGAGGGGCTTCAGTGGTCACTAGTAAAGCATGTGATGGAGAACAGTATGGTGGAGCCTCTACACAATCCAGAAACAATGTCCACAGCAATTTTCAAAGAGACTTCTACTCCCCTGAAACACCAGTACAACAAACTGGTTTCATGGGAGGAAGCAATAATCAGAATCTGGGATCAGCCTCTAAGGATCAATGGAAAGGTCTGATCAACTTTGGGAAGATGGATATAGGTACAGGAACAGGTTCTGGGGGTTGGGTACCACCCGGATTTGTGGGTCAGAGAGCAGAGTTGTACAACCCAGAGGAACCCACAGCAGATCCTAAGTTCAACTCGACATGTGGCCCAGGAATTGGCCCACCCATTGGACAGCAAGGGGGAATTCAACACCAGCCACATGTTTCCCAGGGCGAGGAAGGGGTGACCTTGCAATTGCAACCCCACCAGTTCAATGACTATCATGGGACAATACCGTCACACCTACCCCATCAGTGCACCATTTGTGAGAAGAAGGTTTACAACCTGAAGGTGAGTAGATCTGGCTTGTTGGTTGAGATTAAAGGAAATTGCACATTCACACCAACCTCAAAGATGGATTAGCATTTGCACTACAAATGTAATGTGTTTTCAACTACTCCAAATGTTGATTGCATCAGATACAGTTTAAGATTTCGTTATAACCAGTTGTCCAGTTGAGATCAGACGACCCAAGATGGGATAAAAAACATTTTTGACTTGTATTTAATTCTGACACTCTGCAATCAGATAACAAAGACGGATCTCAATACTAGGTGTGAACAGAATCAAATATCTGTAAGACAAACCTCAAAAGACTCTTCACTTTTTTCCTACATGTGCCAAATTCATGCTAAGCTTTGAATGCTACTTATGAACTGTGTATTGTATCTAAGTATGTTTATCCTGATGTCTCCAGCATCCAGTGTACAGAATTGAGATCCAGTTGGTCTCGACTGCAGCAACTGTTTTTTTTCCCAGTTATTTCTGCAGAACTGAGAGGTTTTTCATGATACTTGGCTAAAATGGGCTCATTGGTTACACTAGGGTGTAAATGCTTTTGTGGCAGCTGGCATGTGTCGAGTGGAGGCAGGTTTAGAGGGGGGCGAGGACGCAGTTGTTCTGCAAGAGTTTGCCGTAATCGCATTCGTTCTCAACTATTGCTCGCCTTTTCTCTGCTGTGAACTACTAGCTTTCTAATTGGCCTAGGTTGTGGCTATGCCAGGGGAATCTCTCACTCTCATACAGTATAGAAGGATCATAGTGAAGTCTATCTGACAGGCGTATCGTGTGTGTATGCTGTTTTCAGGACTGGGACCAGCATGTGAAGGGCAAGTTACATCTGCAGAACTGTTCGCTCTACACCGAAAGGTGAGTACAAAGGAAAATACCATTTGTACCATGTTACAGCATTCATCAATTGATGAGCGGTGTATTTCTAAGTGTCTTATGATGGTGATAATCAATCAGCAAACTCTGATGCATGGGCGGCTACAGTAATAGTTGCTAACCTGGTGTAGAAACAAGATATTTTTAAAGGGCTTGTTTGTATGTGATCTATTTTGATCCTTGCTATGTTCCGGTCATCGCCTGTGATTCTCTTGTTAAGCATTTTATGAGTACAGCCAATCTCCGTATTAAACGCAGAGTTATTTTATAAAGAGTCTTCTTCCATATAGAGAGGGTTATGACCTGAATTCGAGCTGTGTCATAAGATATAGTCAGACCAGATGCACTGGGATTTAGGATCTAAATGCAGTGCTGTCCCTTCACAGCCCGACGCTCGGAGCAGTGCACTTTCCAGTGTCGTCTGAAGGATGTCTCAACATGGCATTGAGTAACACTATGGCATACACGTCGGCTGCCAGTCAAGGTAAGACTCAAATCTCCAAATTTGTTAGTCAGTGTAAGTGCTGAAAATTCAGGAGACTGAAAGCTCTGGGACGTGATTTTAGAGGACTCTATTTTTAGGGCTGTCAGTACAGTGGCAGGGGAGCGGAGTGTTTACAGACTGGCACACTGGGTGACGTCTGCTAACACCAGTTTTTGTGTTTGTCGGAAACTTTTCACTGGTTATTTTTTATTGAATGTGTTCCTTGTTTTGATATCTTTTGATTAGACCCCATGAAATAGCATGTTTGTTAGATTTTAGGCCATCTATATACTAGTGCACTTCTTAAAGTTAACAAATTAGACATGCAAAACATGGTTCAACTGCATGTCTTTAGTTATGCTAACACTCTTACTTTTTAATTAGATTCGACCTACTTTTTTATCATTTGGTTGCAAATTAAGTGACTTTCTGTGGTTTTGCGGGGCAGTAACATAAACTAAATGCTATTGTCTATTTTAAAAAGAACTACAAGCCCTTCAGTACTCCCTGTCCCAACTTCCTGTTTCAATAGGAAATACATCAACACAATACAAAACTACTTAAGTCAAACTATTTCATGGGGTTAGATGTATGTGATTAGATGTATTCTACACAATTGTAGACAACATTTATTATATAAAAACATATATTTGGATATCTGAAGTGCCGTTTCCTGTTTTCTACAGATGCTTCAACTGGAAGTGCTTCATATTTGCCTGCCACATCCATGAAGTCATTTCCTCTGGCAGGGGCGGGATTTACTTCACACCAAGCAGGGGTAAAGGTTAGAATTGGGCAAACAATTAAACAGATTTTTTTTTTTAATGATATCTGATATTTGATGTTGACTTTTTAAGAAACGTAATTTAAAAATTGTAGTAGTTGTACAATTTAAAAAAATTCACCTAGCTGTATTTGATGAGGTCTTTATTTGTGAATGTTTGTTGGCTTATCTCATAGCATTGTTCTTTTCGCCTTTAGCTCACAGGGTTTGTAAAGAAGCCAAGAGTGTTGCGATACAGAACGCGCTATATTTAGGTCACACTATTTCACTGACTGACAAATTACTTAGTGCTTATTATCACAGTCTAACGGTTATTATTCAAAGCACAACTGAGCCATCTTCACAGCTAGAGCTCGTTGAGAACAGGTGGAAGCCAGCAGTATTGTACGGCTCAGTCACTGCTTACAATTAAAGAGTTTAGTTCAGTAGCATCAATATGGGATTGTTTCTGTATCAAGAGTTGTGAATATATATCTTTGCAGACTTTCCAGAGCAACTGTATTTTTACAGCTAAATGAATAGGTGCCGATCACACTCGGTTCAGGCAGTTGTTATGTTGTCGTGTTGTTGTAATATAGTGGGAATTCATCAGGCCAGACAGATCTTGTCCCATGTGAAAACTAACACTAGTTTTTGTTGTCCAGGGACTTTATTTAGCTCTGTGATCAGGCTCCAAAATTAACTTTTTGCCCGACCTGCCAGTGCTGAGTGATTAGAAAAAAATCTACCACCCATGATACAAAGCACAGTATCACAGACAGAAAGAATACATAAACATTACTAATTAATTTCATCTTTTTTGTACATTGAATTACATTAACAATATATTTAATGACAAAAAAAAATTGTATAACATTTTTTCTTGCAAATATCTAAAAAACAGTGCTGATCATTGCTGTCAGTTGTAGCAATATATAGTCTCACAATGAAACATGATGACATAAAACCACCTATTTTGCGTTGGTTTTTGGTTTAGATTTTTGAAGTTAGGACAAAATAACAGAGATTTTTTTCAGCTAAAAAAACTAATGGTAAATGTTCCACTGAGGTTTTCTTCAGTAAAGGGTTATTGGTTTGAATCTCTTACATCAGTGTGAGTCTGACTGTATTCTTGTGCTGTATTATGTTGTAATTCCTAAAATAAATAAATGTTACTGGCCAAATTAAATAATTCCGCGTTATTTAAAGCCAATTTTTATTTACCAAATTATACTAATTAATATGATCTTTTTCATTTAAATTTTAATATATTTAAGTGTATAATTTTAGAATAAATTTTATTTTTGCATTATTTTGTCTTATTTTTTTTTTTAAATGACGTGCATATGCAAGTTTAGTGTAGCAAACCAAAGCAGGCCTGTGGGTTCAAGGCTAAAGAACTACAACAAAGTCATCTTGTGGTCAAGGACTCCAAACTATGTGAGAAAAGACAGAGATTAACCGAGACTGAGTTACCAAGAGAGAATCACTTTGGGGAAGGAAAATGTCATACGCCTTACAATCACAGTTTACAGTCATAAAAATAATAATAGTTATAATAATTATTTGGTTATTAATAATTATACTTTTTTGTGCGTTATAACACAAAATTTACTTAGTGTAAAGATGTTCAAAAGTTTGGTGTCGTAGGATTTTTTTTAAAGGGATAGTTCACCCAAAAATTTATATTCTTTCTGGGCCTTGAACGTGGTAGTTACCTTGCTGTCTATGGGAGGGTCAGAAAGCTCTCAGATTTCATCAAAAATATCTTAATTTGTGTTCCGAAGATGAACGAAGGTTTTACGGGTTTTAGAACGACATGAGGTTGAGTAGAATTTTCTTTTTTGGGAGAACTATCCCTTTAATGTTTTTGAAAGAAGTCTCATACGCTCACCAAGACTAATATTTTAATATTAATGTATTTATTAATGTAATACTCTGAAAAATTACTGCAACTGAAAATTACAGTTTTCTATTTCATTATATTTTCAAATATAATGTATTCCGGCTTGGCAAAGCTGCTCAAGAAACTTTTCTTCTTATCAATGTTGAAAAAGTTGTGCTGCGAAATTTTTGTGTAGAAACTGTGATACATTTTTTGTCAGGATCCTTGATGAATGAACAGAAATCTTTTGTAATATTATTAATCTTTTTACGGTCACTTTCGATCAGTTTAATGCTCCCTTGCTAAATACTTTTAAATGGTAGTCTGACTAAAAATAGATACATATTACAATTGATTATTAAAATTACAGATAATTTATTTTATATATTATATTATAGTTTCTAAATATGTATTTTATTCATTGTTATGCATTTCATTCTTGTCACGGGTTTGCATTCTGACAGTCTGTTTTTCATTTCATCTCTCATGCTCGTTCTTTGATTGTATGAACTAATAGTAATGTGAGTCGCGCTCAGACAGACGGCAGAGTGTGACTGATGGGTCTTCACATATGGACGGCGTGAAGCATTGTTTCGGATTAGATGCTCTGACCTTGCACAGACGTCTGCCACCTATAATTGAAACCATGTCCTGTGCAGGACGGTATTGTATGCGGTTGCCAGTTTGTGGATTCAAAGACCCACACAAAGATTCTTTATGGTGGTCTTTTTAGCCAAGTTATTTATGATTTAGTCCACTGGAGAGGTGAAAGCATGGGCTAATGTTAGCTCCTATTAAACCCACCTGTTTTACAGCAGCTGTACATCGGCGGTGCTTTTATAACTCTTTTAGTTTTCAGCTTATCGTGTGAAAGGATGCACAGACTCAGACTCTGGTTCAGAAATCAGTGCACACAGAAATTCAGGCTTTTCGACAGAACTGTCCGGCCAAGTAATCAAGATTTGTGTGATGTGTTCCAGGTTTCTTTAAAGGCTCTGAGGCTGGGAATTCAATTTCAGCCCACAGAATCGAAACCTGATCTTTGGGGCTAAAGGCTTCCTGACAGGGGGAATGCCAGGAGATCTATGAAATTCAGAAAGCGCATGCTATAGATTTCAGATGAACCTGTTTCAGGGCCCATGTAAAGCAGTTTAAACCCTCTCTAGATAAGCAAACAGATGTATCTGTAGCGTGATATGGTGCCCGTCATCTCCAAAGAGAATGCCTTTCATTCTCCTAATTTATGATGTGCTCACGACAAATCTCTTCATTTCTTGCCAAATGTGACATCCATAATGTAGCACTACTGCATTCTGTTACAGTCACTTAAAGAGATGTGTCAAAGTACCAATGCATTTTTATAACAAGAGAAACAAAGCTCTGTCACTGGTGATAGATGTTGGCAGACAATGACTGAAAAATATTTTTGCTTTATGGAAACTTCAGGTACATTTTACTGGTAACACTGAATACATCATATATGTTACATATCGTAACACTAGTTATATTTATTAGTTGTAAATAAAAAAAAAAGTTAAATAAAAAAGATAATTGGAGTACGTTTCATAAATCTACTACAGAATTTAATGACTAATTTCAGTGTGTTACTTTCCATTTCCTTGTAACTGTTTATAAAATTTACTAACAATTTCTGAGTGAAAATAGTTTCTACGCCAATTTTTGTTCATTGTATATATTTTATGCAAATTTTAGGACATCGCATTAATTGAAATGTATGCATTTTATCCTTGACTCTGCTAGCGCATCTAAATAAAAGTTAAATAAATAAATAAATAAAAAAAGACATATTACTGTCCCTTAACATGTCATGTGACAAAATTATCCAGAATAATTTTTGTATTATTCGGATTTTCCGCATTAATAATATTAGCAATATTAGCATATGGAAATATTCCAATATTTTGTTGGCATACAGAAAACATTTCAACAGTTATCTATAGTATCTATAGTCTAGTTATTTCTCATCTTTATTTAGTGTTAAAATGCTTTATCACAACTTAACTTTAAGTCACAATTTAGGCTTATTATAGTTAACTAAAAATAAAATGTGACTATAACAAACATTTTCTTGAAATAAAATAAACTTTAACTGAAATACAGTATAAAAGTCATAATTAGATTATTTTATTTAAGCGAAGGCAGTATTTCTTGTTTTCATTTAATCTACAGGTGCATCTCAATAAATTAGAATGTCATGGAAAAGTTCATTTATTTCAGTAATTCAACTCAAATTGTGAAACTCGTGTATTAAATCAATTCAATGCACACAGACTGAAGTAGTTTAAGTCTTTGGTTCTTTTAATTGTGATGATTTTGGCTCACATTTAACAAAAACCCACCAATTCACTATCTCAACAAATTAGAATACTTCAAAAGACCAATAAAAAAAACATTTTTAGTGAATTGTTGGCAATCTGGAAAGTATGTTCATTTACTGTACATGTACTCAATACTTGATAGGGGCTCCTTTTGCTTTAATTACTGCCTCAATTCAGCGTGGCATGGAGGTGATCAGTTTGTGGCACTGCTGACGTGGTATGGAAGCCCAGGTTTCTTTGACAGTGGCCTTCAGCTCATCTGCATTTTTTGGTCTCTTGTTTCTCATTTTCCTCGTGACAATACCCCATAGATTCTCTATGGGGTTCAGGTCTGGTGAGTTTCCTGGCCAGTCAAGCACACCAACACCATGGTCATTTAACCAACTTTTGGTGCTTTTGGCAGTGTGGGCAGGTGACAAATCCTGCTGGAAAATGAAATCAACATCTTCAAAAAGCTGGTCAGCAGAAGGAAGCATGAAGTGCTCCAAAATGTCTTGGTAAACGAGTGCAGTGACGTTGGTTTTCAAAAAACACAATGGACCAACACCAGCAGATGACATTGCACCCCAAATCATCACAGACTGTGGAAACTTAACACTGGACTTCAAGCAACTTGGGCTATGAGCTTCTCCACCCTTCCTCCAGACTCTAGGACCTTGGTTTCCAAATGAAATACAAAACTTGCTCTCATCTGAAAAGAGGACTTTGGACCACTGGGCAACAGTCCAGTTCTTCTTCTCCTTAGCCCAGGTAAGACGCCTCTGACGTTGTCTGTGGTTCAGGAGTGGCTTAACAAAAGGAATACGACAACTGTAGCCAAATTCCTTGACACGTCTGTGTGTGGTGGCTCTTGATGCCTTGACCCCAGCCTCAGTCCATTCCTTGTGAAGTTCACTCAAATTCTTGAATCGATTTTGCTTGACAATCCTCATAAGGCTGCAGTTCTCTCGGTTGGTTGTGCATCTTTTTCTTCCACACTTTTTCCTTCCACTCAACTTTCTGTTAACATGCTTGGATACAGCACTCTGTGAACAGCCAGCTTCTTTGGCAATGAATGTTTGTGGCTTACCCTCCTTGTGAAGGGTTTTTTTTAAAGGGATAGTTCACCCAAAAATTTATATTCTTTCTGGGCCTTGAACGTGGTAGTTACCTTGCTGTCTATGGGAGGGTCAGAAAGCTCTCAGATTTCATCAAAAATATCTTAATTTGTGTTCCGAAGATGAACGAAGGTTTTACGGGTTTTAGAACGACATGAGGTTGAGTAGAATTTTCTTTTTTGGGAGAACTATCCCTTTAATGTTTTTGAAAGAAGTCTCATACGCTCACCAAGACTAATATTTTAATATTAATGTATTTATTAATGTAATACTCTGAAAAATTACTGCAACTGAAAATTACAGTTTTCTATTTCATTATATTTTCAAATATAATGTATTCCGGCTTGGCAAAGCTGCTCAAGAAACTTTTCTTCTTATCAATGTTGAAAAAGTTGTGCTGCGAAATTTTTGTGTAGAAACTGTGATACATTTTTTGTCAGGATCCTTGATGAATGAACAGAAATCTTTTGTAATATTATTAATCTTTTTACGGTCACTTTCGATCAGTTTAATGCTCCCTTGCTAAATACTTTTAAATGGTAGTCTGACTAAAAATAGATACATATTACAATTGATTATTAAAATTACAGATAATTTATTTTATATATTATATTATAGTTTCTAAATATGTATTTTATTCATTGTTATGCATTTCATTCTTGTCACGGGTTTGCATTCTGACAGTCTGTTTTTCATTTCATCTCTCATGCTCGTTCTTTGATTGTATGAACTAATAGTAATGTGAGTCGCGCTCAGACAGACGGCAGAGTGTGACTGATGGGTCTTCACATATGGACGGCGTGAAGCATTGTTTCGGATTAGATGCTCTGACCTTGCACAGACGTCTGCCACCTATAATTGAAACCATGTCCTGTGCAGGACGGTATTGTATGCGGTTGCCAGTTTGTGGATTCAAAGACCCACACAAAGATTCTTTATGGTGGTCTTTTTAGCCAAGTTATTTATGATTTAGTCCACTGGAGAGGTGAAAGCATGGGCTAATGTTAGCTCCTATTAAACCCACCTGTTTTACAGCAGCTGTACATCGGCGGTGCTTTTATAACTCTTTTAGTTTTCAGCTTATCGTGTGAAAGGATGCACAGACTCAGACTCTGGTTCAGAAATCAGTGTGCACAGAAATTCAGGCTTTTCGACAGAACTGTCCGGCCAAGTAATCAAGATTTGTGTGATGTGTTCCAGGTTTCTTTAAAGGCTCTGAGGCTGGGAATTCAATTTCAGCCCACAGAATCGAAACCTGATCTTTGGGGCTAAAGGCTTCCTGACAGGGGGAATGCCAGGAGATCTATGAAATTCAGAAAGCGCATGCTATAGATTTCAGATGAACCTGTTTCAGGGCCCATGTAAAGCAGTTTAAACCCTCTCTAGATAAGCAAACAGATGTATCTGTAGCGTGATATGGTGCCCGTCATCTCCAAAGAGAATGCCTTTCATTCTCCTAATTTATGATGTGCTCACGACAAATCTCTTCATTTCTTGCCAAATGTGACATCCATAATGTAGCACTACTGCATTCTGTTACAGTCACGTAAAGAGATGTGTCAAAGTACCAATGCATTTTTATAACAAGAGAAACAAAGCTCTGTCACTGGTGACAGATGTTGGCAGACAATGACTGAAAAATATTTTTGCTTTATGGAAACTTCAGGTACATTTTACTGGTAACACTGAATACATCATATATGTTACATATCGTAACACTAGTTATATTTATTAGTTGTAAATAAAAAAAAAAGTTAAATAAAAAAGATAATTGGAGTACGTTTCATAAATCTACTACAGAATTTAATGACTAATTTCAGTGTGTTACTTTCCATTTCCTTGTAACTGTTTATAAAATTTACTAACAATTTCTGAGTGAAAATAGTTTCTACGCCAATTTTTGTTCATTGTATATATTTTATGCAAATTTTAGGACATCGCATTAATTGAAATGTATGCATTTTATCCTTGACTCTGCTAGCGCATCTAAATAAAAGTTAAATAAATAAATAAATAAAAAAAGACATATTACTGTCCCTTAACATGTCATGTGACAAAATTATCCAGAATAATTTTTGTATTATTCGGATTTTCCGCATTAATAATATTAGCAATTATATTGTATGGAAATATTCCAATATTTTGTTGGCATACAGAAAACATTTCAACAGTTATCTATAGTCTCAGTTATCTAGTTATTTCTCATCTTTATTTAGTGTTAAAATGCTTTATCACAACTTAACTTTAAGTCACAATTTAGGCTTATTATAGTTAACTAAAAATAAAATGTGACTATAACAAACATTTTCTTGAAATAAAATAAACTTTAACTGAAATGCAGTATAAAAGTCATAATTAGATTATTTTATTTAAGCGAAGGCAGTATTTCTTGTTTTCATTTAATCTACAGGTGCATCTCAATAAATTAGAATGTCATGGAAAAGTTCATTTATTTCAGTAATTCAACTCAAATTGTGAAACTCGTGTATTAAATCAATTCAATGCACACAGACTGAAGTAGTTTAAGTCTTTGGTTCTTTTAATTGTGATGATTTTGGCTCACATTTAACAAAAACCCACCAATTCACAATCTCAACAAATTAGAATACTTCATAAGAACATAAAATAGAATACTTCATAAAAACATTTTTATTTAATACACGAGTTTCACAATTTGAGTTGAATTACTGAAATAAATGAACTTTTCCACGACATTCTAATTTATTGAGATGCACCTGTAAGTTGATGTTCTAAAAAAACAACACTAAAAAAAGAAAATACTGAAACTTTAACTGAAATTAATATGAAAACTGAAAATATTAAAATACTTCAAAATATTAATAAAACGTATAAGAGTATCCTGCTACTAAAATAACACCGAACCGTTTTGTCAAAATTGAGGTACGTACCGAACCGTCATGTTTGTGTACCGTTACTCCCCTAATAGCAACACTTACTCGACCAATGGCACAAGTTTGGGGGCGTGGCTATCTGTTTGGCCAGCCAATGACAGAGAGAAAAGGTGTTTGGGGAAACCTGTTTGAAAGACTCGTTATTTTTGCAGCACTCTCTCTTTGATGATGCTCGCCTAAAGCACATTTAATACTTTACGTTTCAGTGGATAGACTCTTAAAGGGGTCATATGATGTTGCTAAAAAGAACATTATTTTGTGTATTTGGTGTAATGAAATGTGTTTATGCGGTTTAAGGTTTGCACCAAGAGCTTGTAACACTCCAAAGAGAAAGGAAAACTTGAAATCGCATCATATGACCCCTTTAAAATAAAAGGTATTAAGCCTTTTATGGGTAAAATAAGGTACACATATGTAACTTTTAGCTTTTGTATCTTAGAGTATCGCCCCAGTGACAGCTTTGTTCCATTTTTTTTTCTAAAAGTGTAGTTGTAGACCAATCATAAAAAAATGTCTTTTGATTGGCATTCCGTGCCGGCCAATCAGCAGCAGCCACTGCCCCTCAGGGTTTCACTGCACTGCCAGAGCTATGTTTCACCCAGCATTTCAATATAATCACCTTCACTGCCAGAACATTGGGCCACTCAACAATCTTCGACTGCCTACAAAAAGCTGAACGAACTCCAAAACACTGGTGTTGCATTTTACTAGGCCAGCACACAGAAGCCTTTCACAGTTACACTCTGACTTATACAGTATATAGCAGAGGCATAAACAGACGGTTTGGCGGTCTGTTTTGGTATGTGTTTATGGAGGCAGACCTAATGTGACCTTTTTGGCACATTTGGCCAAAAGGAAAATCTGTCAGGAAGCCATTCATAGAATTATCACGAGCTCTGCGCCGACTGTTATAGTCGGTCAGCGGCCAGCCGCAGATAAACCCAGAAATCAACCGTGTCTAGATTAAAATTGGTTTAAGGCTTTGAATTCGTAAGTGGTTGTCACATGCTGTGCCTTTTTTTGGCACCGATTTGAGATCCGGTCTGAATCCGACAGTTGAATCGTTTACACGGACGACAGGATCGTCATGAGTTTCCCTGCTTTCATTCTCACGATCAGTGCTGATGATAAGTAATCGGTTCTCACGCACTCTGTGGATCTCTGTGGTGCTTACACTATAATACTCCTCCTATGGTGTGTAAATTGCAGTGTAAACACTGCCCCTCGTCTCTGACCCTGCGCTCATGTGGGCTGAGCACCTCTCACACTTGCTGCTGTCAATCAAATCCTGCCTCCTCCGTGTAAAACAACTCCCTGTACACATCCTACCGCGCTGTAGCTTATATTACCATCATGAAAACTTCATTTGACATGCTTTTTAAAGTATTTTCGATTGTGTTATACGTGCAGGTAATAAAAGGTAGTCTGAAAATATAATTCTTAAATTATATTTCCTGTAGAATAAAATACATTATTTACATACATTTTTATTACATATTGTGGTACAGGTATAATATATGCTACCATAACGGTTTGGGGTAAGTAAGATTATTTGTAAGTATTTTTTGAAAGAAATTAAAACTTTTATTCAGTATGAATGCATAAAATGTGCATAAAATGTATATATATATATATATATATCATCAGTAATTTCATTATTTCATTAAATAATCTGAAAAAGAAAAGTCATGGTTTCCAATAAAAATATGAAGCAGCACTGAAACCAACATGAATAATAATAGAGTTTCTTGAGCAGCAGTATATTAAAATGATTTCTGAAGAATCATGTGGCACTGAAGACTGGAGTAATGGCTTTTAATGAGCAGAACTTCTTTCAAAAAACATAAAAAATGTTTCTGACCTCAAACATTTGAATGGTAGCATAGGTTAATTAGATAAAAATGACATTTTAAATCCCTTCTAGGGTTTGGTATGATAATATAATATAGAATTATTATTAACCTTTAATTATCTATTTTAGATCATAGAATAATTAGCCAAAATTACATAGTTACATTTTAGAGACTTTATTAAGTTTTTCAATTGTTGGAATTAATATAATATTAAAAAAATAATTTTATTATGGGATTTTATTTAAAATATTATATTATAATATGGATTAATTTTATGAGACATTTATGACATCCCATAGTGATATCTTTTTTTTTTTCAGATCAGGTTTAAGTTTTCAGTATGCTTAGGATTGTTTTTTTTATTTTTTATAATACATTTCAACCTGAAGTATGTTAATGTACATTTAGCAATTTAACTTAATTGAGGACTGTAGGCCAAAAGTGAATGTTGCATTATATCCAACTATATTAGATTATATTGAAGTGTATTCAATTTATTTTTTAGAATTAAACAAAATATAAATACAGTTTTGAAGGCTTTGCATATTTTCTTTTACTAAAATTGGACATCTCTGATTTAGTCCCTCAGCTGCTACACTTTCTATCAGTATTTCAGGTGAATGTAGTATTTGAGCACCAGTAGGTGGCATTAGTGAGCACAGCAGGGGCCAGATGATGGAGCTGTTTGAACACACATGAACACAACTGCTAGTCACAGATATCTTAAACGTTCACATATATCCCATCTATATATTGTTGATGTTTTTAAAATGTTTACTACGGAATGCTAATCTACGTGTCCTCTCTCAGTTTGTTCAGCGTAAAGCGTGTCCCGGACACGTCGTGCACATCTGTAACCTCCCGGAGGGCAGCTGCACGGAGAATGACGTCATTAACTTAGGGCTTCCCTTCGGCAAAGTGACCAACTACATCCTCATGCGCTCGACGCATCAGGTAAGAGATTTCAGCTCTGACATGAAGAAAGCGATGATATATCGTGCAGTTTGTCGTAAATAAAATGCTAGCGCTAGGCTACAGAGTAGCTATAGAGCACTGCAAGCACTTTATTTACTTGATCTTCGTACGTTTAAACCCCGACACCGATGATGTCTCCATCACCCCGATTCGTTAATCAAACTTGACTTTTTGATTGGTCCTGTTAGTACAGACTGGATCAAATTCTGGGTTCAGTGCCAAGTTTGACATGTGCCTGAAATGCCTGGCATTGAATTGACCTTGTAACTGTCTCGAAGATTTATTACGCAATTAAAAAGAATATCCGTTCGGATCACATTTGACACATTTTATGTTCCGTGCACGCTTTAACGATTTTATCTTCGGCGTCAGGCTTTTCTGGAAATGGCATACGTGGAGGCGGCGCAGGCGATGGTGCAGTACTACCAGCTGCAGCCGGCTACCATCAACGGACACAAGCTACTGATCCGCAAGCTTTTCAAGACAATAAACCTGCCAAAGAGCACAATTCTAAGAATTTTGCCACATGTGTTTTAAATGTAATTTTTTAAAGATTTTTCCTTTTCTTTATCGTTGTCTCAAACCTGCTGCTGTTTTGTGCAGGTATTTGCCGGAGCGTGCCAGATCACGCAGTCCAGTCAGTCGTTCTCTGAGTCCGCGCTCACACAGTCCGAGCTTCACGTCCTGTAGCTCCGCCCACAGTCCACCGGGGCCGCCCTGTCGGCCTGACTGGAGCAACGGCATGGGGCCCCGCCGGCCCTCTTGGGACTGGACATCCCATTCCCGAGGCGACGAGGACCCCCGCAAGAGAGATGACTGGAGGAACGATGAGGAAGAGAGACCCAACGGATGGCTGTCCGAGCGCAGGAAACCCTACCTTAAAACAGGGGACCGGATCAGCCCACGTATGGGGCCCGGGGACGAGCGGGGCAGGGACTGGTACCCCCGCGGAAGCCCCCAGGGTTCGTCCTTCTCCTCTTATCACTCCATAGACGACTTTTACAAGAAAGACTCACTGTACAAGACTGATAAACTGAGCAGGCCACAACATCAGAGACACGAGGGGAAAACAAAGAGAAG
Organism: Sinocyclocheilus rhinocerous; assembly: GCF_001515625.1. NCBI lineage: Eukaryota > Metazoa > Chordata > Actinopteri > Cypriniformes > Cyprinidae > Sinocyclocheilus > Sinocyclocheilus rhinocerous. Next base: position 321,323 of record NW_015654568.1, read on the forward strand.
GGAAGGCGGCGACTACCACAGACCCCGACACTCAGAGTCAGACGTGACGGACGACACAAACTCCAACCGGACAGCTGAAGACAGAGGACGCAGCAAGAGGCCGAGCCGGAGACAAGACAGGGAGGAGAAGGAGCCCGAAAATCAGGCATGTCCTGTTTCAGTTCAATAGGGTTCATTTGAAGAACAACTGTAATACTGTTTCAACTGAATCACAACATTTGAAATTATACACAGAATGTTAAGAATATTAAACATGTAAATATAAAATATATTAGCATTCAGTTCGTATATTTTATAAAATATCTTTATATTATTTTAGTTTAATATATTATTTAAAATATATAAACTTTCACGAAATTTAAATATTTAAATATACTATTTTATTAAATATTTTATTTATTTTTTAATAATCTATATTATATTACATTATATTATATTATATCCAAATGTGCTTTATAGACAATATTTTAATAGCACTGTTTTTTTTTGTATTATAGAAGGAAGAATATAGAGCCAAAGACAGATCAACGTCTCCTCATAACAGCAAACCTGTAGAGTCTCCAAAGTGTGACAGAGATGGTGACAGTGAGGTAAACATATGTTCATTCATTCATCTACCAGTCTGCGTTATGTCATTTAATAATATTACAACTTAAAACAACTGTTTTCCGAAATTTATTCCTGTGATGCAAAGCTGAATTTTCAGCATCATTACTGCAGTCTTCAGCATCACGTGAGGGCTCATCCTGATCACGGGATTCGCACAAACCCAACTCAGAGTGTTTTCCTTTCTGACCCAGAAACCAGGTAAAGATGTTGACTCCATTATCCAAGACATCAATTCCCAGAGAGAGCGAGACGAGATGCAGGAGACTGACAGGTGAGACCAGGACACATTTGTATTGAGACTTTTTGGGTCATTTGTTTAAATTCTGGATCTACTGATTTATTTTACGATACATAAAAATGCCAATTCATATTTATAATGAAATGAATACATCTCTTCTATCATCGAAGAATGATTTGAACTTCTAATTAGTTTAAAATCAAAATTCAAAACTAAAAATGAAAAATTTTGGTCTGAAATGTCAGGGTGATTTGAGTAGTTTGGTATCATATTATTATTATTGTTATCATTTAGAATTGTATATTATTATTTTATTTTATATAATATAATGTTTTATATGTCATGGAAATCTAAGTCATGTGGTGTGACCAACAGAAGGTAGACCTTCATGACTGTGTGATAATATAGAATTATTAACTAAATTTCAGTTTTCTATTTTAGGTATAATATAGATAAATTAGCTACAGTGTTTGAAACAGTTGTGCTGCTTCATATATTTGTGGAAACCTTGATAATCTTTTTTTTCAGGTAAAAGTATTAATTTCTAATGTTTCCTGGTTTTCAGGGACTGGAAAGTGTAGATGATGGAGAGGAGGAGAGCTGGTATCCTAAAAGCATGGAGGAACTGGTGACCGTAGATGAAGTTGGAGGAGAGGACGACTCTATAGTTGAACCTGATCTACCTGATCTTCACGAGGAGGACCAGAGAGTCGAGCCCAGCCAGTCGACAGCAGAGAGCCCTAAACCAAACGCAAAGACCCCAACTGAAGGCGAAGAGACCACGTTGGACCCTCCTACCCTTCCACTGCTGGTTCTGGTCCCAGAAGAAAGCTCTGGAGGTGCTCAGTCCAGCCCTGGAGAGAGACCATCTGCCCCAGAGCAACCGGTCTGTCAACTCAACCGCTTCCCGTCCCAGGAGTTCAAGAGCGCTTTGGAGGAGACCTGCTCCGCCACTCATCTAGACACACACATCGACACAACCACACCAGCTGGCCCTCTAAACAACAGCAGCACATGTGAAAGTGGGAAAGTGAAGGACTTGAGTAATGATGAGAGAAAGACAGCAGAGATGGACAACAAGGAACCATGTCTCAAACAGGACAGTCAGAAGAAAGGTACTCACAACTGACTTTAGTTTGTTAGTGACTGTCTATAATGACCCGGTCCCAGCTAATGAAAATAAAAACGTTTTGATAATGTTCCCATTAAGTTATATAATAAAGCAATAGGCCCCAAGAAGCTGTGGTTTACAGTGAATTTATAACAGCTAAGCGGCGTTGTTAGGCACGACGCGAAGCGAACCCCCTTAGCGGTTATAAATTCACTGTAAACCACGGCTTCACGGGGCTTATTGCTTTTATAAAATGGTTATTCCGTATACGTAGTAAGGTTTCACAAAATAAAACAGAGCAAATAAAGTGTAATGATATTAATAAAAACATTCTTCCGCCAAACAATGTAGTTCCTCAGAATCGGTTGTGGTTGCAACAAAGTGGTTGCCAAGCAACACACAAATGTAAACAAAGGTGTGTGTTTGTAGAGTAATTTACAACAGCTTCGAACGTGGCTCAACCAATCAGAATCAAGGACCGGAACTTTCCGTTTTATAAATGTTATTTATAAGCTATAAGAAGTCGTAACTTTGACAGAACCTTACCAGAACAATAGCCAGTGTTCTAAACATAGCCTGTTAGCTGGGGAGTTTGGGAGTGTTACTTCTTCATACTAATACCATTGTAGTTCTTAGTTCCTCATAGAGATCTAAAAAGTGTCACTTACCATTGATTGGCGAATTTTTGCATGTGAAATCCTGTCATTTTAATAGGAATCCACATTGGGAATTATATTTTAAGGGCGAAGGATTTCCCCATGCAGATTTCACATCAGATTTGGTCATGCAAATTCCCCACTCAGACCAACATTATTAACTAAATTTCAGTTTTCTATTTTAGGTATAATATAGATAAATTAGCTACAATGGCATTTTTAAATTTTAGATAGTAAATATAGAATACTTGGATATAGAATTGTATTAATTTTGAAATTGAAAATGCAAAAAGAAATGATTAAAATTAACACATTGTTAATTTTTTTGTAATTCATAATATGGATTCAAATTAAAATATTTATTATATAATATTATATGTATAATATTATATAATATTTAAGAGTTTAAAATCAGATAATTTGACTTGTTCATAACAAGGAAAGGTTAGTTCAGTTTGTAAAATGACTTGAAGCTGGAGGAGAGGACGACTCTATAGTTGAACCTGATCTACCTGATCTTCACGAGGAGGACCAGAGAGTCAAGCCCAGTCAGTCGACAGCAGAGAGCCCTAAACCAAACGCAAAGACCCCAACTGAAGGCGAAGAGACCACGTTGGAACCTCCTACCCTTCCACTGCTGGTTCTGGTCCCAGAAGAAAGCTCTGGAGGTGCTCAGTCCAGCCCTGGAGAGAGACCATCTGCCCCAGAGCAACCGGTCTGTCAACTCAACCGCTTCCCGTCCCAGGAGTTCAAGAGCGCTTTGGAGGAGACCTGCTCCGCCACTCATCTAGACACACACATCGACACAACCACACCAGCTGGCCCTCTAAACAACAGCAGCACATGTGAAAGTGGGAAAGTGAAGGACTTGAGTAATGATGAGAGAAAGACAGCAGAGATGGACAACAAGGAACCATGTCTCAAACAGGACAGTCAGAAGAAAGGTACTCACAACTGACTTTAGTTTGTTAGTGACTGTCTATAATGACCCGGTCCCAGCTAATGAAAATAAAAACGTTTTGATAATGTTCCCATTAAGTTATATAATAAAGCAATAGGCCCCAAGAAGCTGTGGTTTACAGTGAATTTATAACAGCTAAGCGGCGTTGTTAGGCACGACGCGAAGCGAACCCCCTTAGCGGTTATAAATTCACTGTAAACCACGGCTTCACGGGGCTTATTGCTTTTATAAAATAGTTATTCCGTATACGTAGTAAGGTTTCACAAAATAAAACAGAGCAAATAAAGTGTAATGATATTAATAAAAACATTCTTCCGCCAAACAATGTAGTTCCTCAGAATCGGTTGTGGTTGCAACAAAGTGGTTGCCAAGCAACACACAAATGTAAACAAAGGTGTGTGTTTGTAGAGTAATTTACAACAGCTTCGAACGTGGCTCAACCAATCAGAATCAAGGACCGGAACTTTCCGTTTTATAAATGTTATTTATAAGCTATAAGAAGTCGTAACTTTGACAGAACCTTACCAGAACAATAGCCAGTGTTCTAAACATAGCCTGTTAGCTGGGGAGTTTGGGAGTGTTACTTCTTCATACTAATACCATTGTAGTTCTTAGTTCCTCATAGAGATCTAAAAAGTGTCACTTACCATTGATTGGCGAATTTTTGCATGTGAAATCCTGTCATTTTAATAGGAATCCACATTGGGAATTATATTTTAAGGGCGAAGGATTTCCCCATGCAGATTTCACATCAGATTTGGTCATGCAAATTCCCCACTCAGACCAACAGAAAGATGAAAGATAAAGCTTGGTTTATATGTGACTTTTGTGTGAGCTGTGCATCATACATACATGCTTCACTGACAATAGACAATAGACCTTAGATTCACAATAGACCTTTTTTGCTTGCAAAATTGCGCTAATAAGACCGCACCTGTCTAATTACAGAATCATACGATTAAGATTGCTGTTCAAAAGCGGTTCAGATTCACTGACTGAGCGAGTTTTCTTCAAAGCGTTAACTAGTGAGTAAGTCCGAAACTTAGATACTTCTGACTGACTCATTAAAAAATAACAAATTCTGGAGAATAATGTCACGAACTTCGAATTTTGCACTTAAATATTATCAATATTTCAATTATATTTGAATTTAAAAGGCATAAATTCAGTTAGGGGGAAAAAAGGCCACAAGAGGGTGCATCGAGTAAAATATTTCTAATGCATGTTTATTAAAAGCAATACAATAACATGACTATCTGTGAAAAAAGTGTACTATGTTTAAAATAATGTTTATAAACCAAATATAATTAATTACATTGCTTAAACAATTATGGCATCATGTATGTATGCACAGTTTAATACAAAGGGCTGAAAGCCAATCATACAGAGTACTTTTTCATTTAAAACATGAGATGCAGTGGGATGGGAAAAAAACTGCCATAAAGTTTCGAGACATGTTTTTTTTAAAGTTGAACTTACATTAATTTTACATGGCTTTCTATACAGGCATCTCTCTTGTGTGAGACGCGACTACAATGGTGATAGATGTCCCGCTAGAAAATGCGCAAAAATATGCGTTGTGTGTGAACGGCTTGGTTTCAGTTTTGACGTTAACAAGATCTTCTTCGCATTGATAAGCCTGCCTTAACGCACACCTAAAACTCGAATGCAAAAACGTTGGATAGTGGATTTTCATTTTAAATTCGCCAAATATTCTAAATTCTAATACTTATTTGACAGCTCTAGCTCACGCTGTTCATTTTTCCATGCAAAAAACACTAGTGTGCACTCAAACGTAATTTAAAAATTAGCCAACACCACCTAACAAGACGAATCTGACGAAACAGCATTTTTTGCATTTGCATTTGCAACAATTTTAGATGCAGCCCTACTAATATTTTTTAATGAGCCAAGCAAAAATGTAACTTCACTTGATTAAACTTTGACTTGATTGAAAAGCTTTGACATTTTGATAATAATCTTTTTTTTCGTTTTGTGACTTTTGCCTGACCTGTTAAAAAGTGCAAGTTTTTGAGAATAATTTGCCCATGAATCAGACATCACTGTTCGCGCCATGTTCATTTTTGCATGCCGGAAACAATGGTGTGCAGTTGAAAGTGTCCTAAAAATGAACTAATGCCACCTCACAAGATGATATCTGACTGAACTGCATTTGTTGCATTTGCACAGTCCTGCTAATATTTGTTTTAATGAGCCAAGCAAAAATGTACCTAAACTTGATTAAATTTGCAAAGCTTTTCTGGAAAAGCTTTGACATTTTGATAATAACGTTTTTGTGTTTTGTGACACGAGGATAGGTAGATGATGTCATAATTTTCAGGTTAAAGCAAATGATCTGCGGAAGCTTGACTGAACTAATGCTTTCATGGTAAAAAAAAAAAATACCAAAATTGTATCAAATTTGGAAATTTTGACAAATTGTTTTTTTTTTTTACCTACAAAACTTGTTCAATTCAGTCATCCAAGATTTTTTTTTAGAAGTTGCATTTAAAATCTACTTGCCTCAAAAACCTTAGGGGGGCAATTTTGAACATTTTGTGGCAGTTTAATGTGATTTACAGGCTGCAGATACAAATTTTTTTACTCAAATCAATGATACACAACAAACACTAAAGCATTTCTTTACACCTATTTCATCTATTCCAGATATTCCTGACTCATTACCGGCCCCTTCACCTCAGGCAACAGACATCTTTGTTGCGTCACCCTCGCAGGAGCAGGAGAAAGCCATCAGTGAACACAGCATACCGTTAGGTACGTCCATCAGAAGTCAAAAGGGTCGAACCAAACGCCGCAAGTGCCATTTGGTCAGGAAGACGAAAGCATGAGCAATAGTAATAGCGACGCTTTGCAGCGAGAGCAGCACTAATGAATGGCTCTGGCTGTGATGTGGGCTCTCAGTGGGTGACTGAAGCCTTTAAGGCCAGCTGATGTCAGTGGAGCATTTGTCATCCTGCTGAGTGAGGTGTGAATTGCACCCTCGAGGCCCAAGCTTGTGTACTCATTACCACACAGTTAACACACTAGATTCCCTCACAGAAGAGCTGACTTTACACCCCTGCACACACTCACAGAGACGTATATGTGAAATGTGCCTCAGAAAGAAGTGTGGGTATGGTGTCGTTCTGATTTCCTGCTGGTTTTGTTGTTTTTGGCAGGTGTGGAGTTCATCGTGCCAAGGACGGGGTTTTATTGCAACCTGTGTAGTTTGTTTTACACCAGCGAACAAACAGCCAAGACGTCACACTGTCGGAGTACAATTCACTACAGGAACCTACAGGTCATAAATACGAACATACAGTCTTCCTTTCTCTTTTCACACAAATATGAACGGTTCTCTTTTTCTTAACCTTTTCTGTGCAAAGTTATATGACAACCGATGACAACACAACAACATAAACCCAAAAGCGACTGATTGATGATTCAAAGAGCTCTAATAATACACACATTTTAACATAAGAATTTATAAAATAAAATGATATGCTTCAAATTTCTGAATTTCATATTATACTTGTGTGTGATAAATAGACTGGAGCAGGCCTGATATTTCGTCAATGGCAAAAACGCTTTTGTTTGCATGATACATCCACACCCATAGGTGTCAGTATGAAGTCCAACACTACTTGCGTAACATGCCAGTGAAACATAAAACTTTTTAGCGCACCTTTACATAACATTTATGATACCATTAGAAAATTTTTTCAAACAAACTTTGTTTGTTAGGTGTGGCATGTAAGATTTATCGCAAGTATTCTTAAGAAAGAAGATGATTAATTATGATATCAAATGTTGGTTGGTGTCAGAGTGAAGCAGTACTTCCTGATTGGAATTATGGCCCATTTGTGAAACTTTTACTACCTCAGACATCGTTTGCTAGTGGGAACACAATTAACTTTTCATTGAGGGTCATTGGTTGAACTTGTTCATTTCTGGTTGTTCATTTGGAGTAAGCTCTACTTAAGAAACTGATCTGATGACAGTAGATTTAGGCTAGAAACATGCCTTATGCAAATGAATCAAACTTTCAAGCAGTACATATGGGAAAAGTTACACTACAGACAAGCTAACTACGTGGAAGCTATATAAGTGATTCAAATCAGTGAATCAGCGAAATCAGTGAACTGCTGCTTAAAAACTCTTCTCAAATAAACTGATTCACTTAAACGAATCAGACTTTACAAAGGTACATATGAGATTTGCTATATTACTGATGAGTTAACTACATTGAAGTTACTTAAGGGACTTGAATCAGTGAACTGTTTCTTAAAATCTCTTCCTAAATGAACTGATTCACTAAAATTAATCAGACTTTCCAACAGTACATCTAAGATTAGCTACACTTACAGGTTAGCTAACTACATGGAAGCTACATAAGTGATTCAAATCAGTGAATCAATGAATTGTTTCTTAAAATCTCTTTTTTAAACAAACTGATTCACTTAAATGAATCAGACTTTACAACAGTACATAAGAGATTAGCAACATTACTGACTAGCAAACTACATTGAAGCTACTTAAGGGATTCGAATTAATGAACTGTTTCTTAAAATCTCTTCCAAAACAAACTGATACACTAAAATAAATCAGACGTTCTAGCGGTAGATATGGGATCAGCTATATTACTGACTAGCTAACTACAGTGATGCTATTTAAGGGACCTAAATTGGTAAATTGTTTCTCAAAATCTCTTCACAAAACAAACCGATTCACTAAAATGAATCAAACTTTCAAGTGGTATAGATGAGATAAGATACACTACTGATTAGCTAACTACATGGAAGGTACTTAAGTGACATGAATCAGTGAATCAGTAAATGTTTTCTTAAAATTTCTTGCCAAACAAAGCAGTACATATAAGACTAGCTACATTACTGGCTAGCTAACTGCATTGAAGCTACTTAAGGGACTTGAATCAGTGAATTGTTTCTTAAAATCTCTTTCCAAACAAACTGATTCACTAAAATGAATCAGACTTTCCAACAGTACATCTGAAATTAGCTACACTTACAGACTTGCTAACTACATAGAAGCTACTTAAGTGACTCAGATCAGTGAATCAGTGAACTGTTTCCTAAAATCTCTTCCTAAACAAACTAATTCACTTAATTGAAGCAGACTTTTCAGTGGTACATATGAGATTAGCAACATTACTGCCTAGCTAACTACATTGAAGCTACTAAAGTGACTCGAATAAGTGATTTGTTTCTGAAAATCACTTCTCAAATGAACTGATTCGCTAAAATTCATCACATATTCAAGCGGTACATGAGATTAGCTACATTCCTGACTACCTAAATACATGAAAGCTACTTAGCTACTTATGGAAGACTCGAATCAGTGAATTATTTCTTAATCTCTTCCCAAATGAACTGATTCACTAAAATGAATCAGACTTTCCAGCGGTACATATGAGAGGACCACATAGCAGAGTGTATTTGAATATTGCGTCAGCTCGCTTGGCAGTAAATCTGCACGCAATGTGAACAATGTGAAATGCGAAATTCAACAATGTGAAATTCAAACAGCGATGTAACATTTGGCCACGCTACACTGCCACTTGTTGGAAATAGTAGCTTGTTACTGAAAAGACTACACTTACTTAGTTACTCCGCACCACTGCAATGACTGCAATGTAAGATTGACTGATCTAAGACGCCCGGTCCTCAGGGTGGGATAAAGTTTCTCATTATAACCCTTCAGAAACGCACACATATAGACAGACACACTTTCCAACACAACATGGTTGAGGCGGCAAGGAGCCAGACATTCCCCGTCATCACAGTCAGACCACAACCAGTTGTTGTGTCTCTCAGACTAGAGCGGTCGGCCAAAGAGCGTCACCTCATACTTCACTTCTCCGCCTTGAGGTCCGCCAGCTGTGTTGAGTTTACAAGAACTACAGTGAGAAGCTGACAGCTGAATTTAACACCAGAAGAGCAAGACAGGTGAAACTGAGACAGACAGAGAGAGAGACAGACTGTAAACACCACAGGAAACACCTGCCTCATTATAACCCTTCAGAAACGCACACATATAGACAGACGAACACACTTTCCAACACAACATGGTTGAGGCGGCAAGGAGCCGGACATTCCCCGTCATCACAGTCAGACCACAACCAGTTGTTGTGTCTCTCAGACTAGAGCGGTCGGCCAAAGAGCGTCACCTCATACTTCACTTCTCCGCCTTGAGGTCCGCCAGCTGTGTTGAGTTTACAAGAACTACAGTGAGAAGCTGACAGCTGAATTTAACACCAGAAGAGCAAGACAGGTGAAACTGAGACAGACAGAGAGAGAGACAGACTGTAAACACCACAGGAAACACCTGCTTTCCTCCCACATTTTGACCTTCTTCTGTTTCAACTCTCCTTGTTTCACTGCTAAACAAATACGCTTTTTGGAAGGACGCACATATATGGGAGTTTCTTCAACTCTTATGTCTTTAAATCCGACCTCAACAATAAGTCCAGTAGAACATGAGCGCAAAATTACTTTGCAACTTTAAAATATAAAAGTACTATCATGCAATTTAGTCAAATTATGCAAAAACTAAGTAGATTGTCAGCCATTTTATCTACTAGTAGACACTGTTAGTGGAAAATGATTAAACAAATGGGTTTGAAAAGTATGTTTATGATAGAGTTTAGTCTCTAAGCCAAAAGAGCCCAGAAACACGCCATATACAAATGTAGCATGAACTTAATTGAGTATAACAGTCACAACAGATGCTCTCAGTCAGCCATTTTAGTCAGAGAAACCAAACTGTTGCTCTTCATGGCTGCTCCTATGCCTGTAATCTAGAAGTAAACTGTTCTTCGTGTAATTTAACGGAAGATTGTTTGTGTTTTTTATAGAAGTATCTGTCGCAGCTGGCGGAGGAAAGTCTCTTGAACTTCCACACGGAGTCGCCAAACACTGAATGAAGCTCACGTGAGACTATCAGGACTGCACCACTGCTGGGACATGCTGAGAGACACAAAACAAGGACAAAGAGGATGGGACACAAGGAGAACAAGAGCAATTGGATCCTCTGTGTACTCTAGTTCATAGCGATATGTATTGTACGAAAGTTTTCAAGAATTACAAAATTGGCTTATTAAATGTCATATATTTTAAAGGAGTAGTTCACTGAGAAATGTAAGCTCCAAACATGTTACTTTTTGTTCTGCGAAATACAAATTTTATTTCAGAATGTTTATGATGCTATTTTTCTATACAGTGGAATTGAAGCGTTTTGTGGTTACAAAATTTAAAAAGCACCATAAAAGTATCATAAAAGTAGTCCATGCAACATGTGCACTATATTAATTTAGTTTCATCATAGCCATGATTCAGCTAAAATAAGGGAAAGAATCAGGGTTATTGTCGCAAACTAAAACCATAAATTTGTTACTTGAAACAAATGTTAACTGAAATGAAATCTAAAAAAAAAACTTAAACTTATTTTATTTCAGCTAATTGCTAAGGCAACATTTCTTATTTTCATTTCGTTTAACTTTAAGTACTAAAATAACTAAAACTAAAAATAATAAAAGAAAACGAATAAATAACAAATAAAAACTATATAGACATTTTTTTTAAACAAAACAAAACCAAAAAAATTACTAAAATGAACTAAAATTAAAACAAACGAAAATAAATAAAAATGAAATCTAATTCACAATATTAACAAAAACTTAGTATAATATACTAATATAACACTAAGAAATAATTAGTACAACATGGCCATGATTTACTTAAAATGAGGAAAAGAATTAACAAGTCATGGGAACTAATTCTTAGTTCGTGACCACAATATCTTTTTATCCAACATGTCATTTGTACTCGACAGCCCCAGTCTCCATTCACTTTCATTTTATGGAAAAGAGCAGCAGGAACGTTCTACAAAATATCTTAATTTGTGTTCCACGGAAAAAAAGAAAAAGTCAGTCATACAGGTTTGAAACATGAGGGAGAGTAAATGATGACAATTTTCAGTTTTCTGTGAACTCAAAGTGCCCTGTCCTTATTTGTAGGACAAAACGCAGTGTGTGTGTCCTTGTAGTCCAGCATGGAATTTTTATTACACTGTGAAAAACATGTATCAGAATGTGAAATGCACTGGTAAGTGTAGTGTTTACATCATCTGCATCTGCCTCATTCATACTCCAAAGCTTGCATATATGTTGAATTTTCTCTGTGGTCGACAAATATAAACTTCACTTCAGAAGTGCCTAATTTAAACTTCTATTTAAATTTAAAGAGTTGTAAAATTATCCTCAGGTTAATATTTGTGAATATTCTGTTGATGCTCTTTAAATTATTAATTTTTGTCATTCATCAGGTCTTCAATCTGCTTCATGCTTGAAATATTCACTTTTCGAAGTGCCTTATAATGTATTAAAAGCCCCAAATGCTTAAAAATCAGTTGAACACAATGGAAAGCTGCTTCTGTATAATGTCTGCCATACTATTTTGCTTTTAATTTTCATCATTGCTGTACACAAAGCTCAGACTTTAGGGATACTTGAACTGGACCATGTTTATTTATCTAATATCCAATTTATTTAAAGCTGAGTGAGTGTTGTAATGTTAGTATATTATTGGAATGGTTCTGGAAAACTTTTTCTCCTGCTGTTTTATATTCTGTTAATAATAGCACTCAATTTTATGTAAGAAATTTTTTTGGGGTTGCATTGATGCAAATATTAAATAAACATAAACATAATAAAAAAACATAAACGTTGCTTGATGTTTATGTGAACCGAACGAGTAAAGAAAGTGTCCCGTGATGGCCCTGAATGACATGTCTGGGCCTGTACGTTATGAAATAACCCCTGCAACTTTTTTTTAAACCATTATCTTTTTTAAAACTGGGTCAGATGAATAATATAACAAGAGCGAGGGACTTCATCTTCACCCATGCGCAATCTGTTACATAATTACCACGTCTGTTCCAGCGTCCAACGCAGAGCGGCGGAAAGTCACGATCTTCACCGAAGAACTCAGAGAAAATACGAGAAAGATCGGCTTCATCTGAACTCAGTTTTCATTGGTCACTTTGTCATCCGCCTCTATTATTCTAACCAATCAGAGAGCTCGCAGGACAGCATTACGCTATCGAGTTGCTGGGCAGAGAACACAAAATCAACATCAACGGAGAGTACGCTCGAACTTGGACTACGCAATAAAGCAGGTTAGTAGGATTTGTTCCTTATCGACTGGCCGTTGTTTTAAAGCAATTTATTTTGCGTTATTTAAGACTTTTGGAGGCTTTATTTTAGACGCCGTGTCAAATAAGGACAAAAACGGCGTTTGTTCGCTGCTAGTCGCGAGGCTTTGTTTATGTTTATGTTGCGCTCGTGCACTTGCGCGTGCAAATAACGCCATACATTGAATGCGTGCTCTACATCAAATATTAAACACGTTAATAGCTATTAACATTTAAAAATGAGTTTTTCTTAGCCAAAACACTTTATTTTGGAGACTGCAGGTCTTCTGTCTGTATGTTAATGCGATCCATTCATGATTGTATCAGGCTTGTGTTGGAGCCAAATGGACGCTGCTGATTGGAGCAGCTGCTTGTTCTTTCGCAAAGAAATATTAACGATAATATTTCTGCATCCTAGGTGCGAAGGCACATTTCATACGCTGTAAAACTTCATCTCCTAACCATGGCAACTGACTGTGAGGCATGGCTGAATGCAAACCCTGTTGGTAAGTTCAAGTTTATTTTTATCGCGATATTTAGTGATTTTATATCGCAGTAAATATTTTTAGGTCAGTGTTTCAGTACTGTTTGCCCTCATATTTGGTATATGATATGAAAAGTCTTACAGAATTGGCCAAGGTCAATAATATCACTTGTTTTTAACTCTCACATTGGGAAGGATAAGGGGCCCAAACTTTGGCCCCTAGTGCTAATGCTATTTTTTAGTGCATATTTAGTCTCAAACTACAAGTTTGATATGCGTATTTGCATGTAAATGTTTCCAAACACTCCCGTCATCCACAGAAGCTGGAGATCTCAGCGATTCGTTCCCCTCTGGGGACGAGGACAACACCTTCACTGGTAACGTCAATAACGAGATCAACGGAAACTGGATATCGGCCCCCACCGGCAGCATCCATGAGGCAAGACTCAAGGCCAAGGTGAAGAGACGTCTGAGGAAGAACTCCTCCAGGGACTCGGGCCGGGGCGACTCGCTGAGCGATAACGGTGATGTGGTCCGCTCTGTGGTTCCACCCACCAGCCCTAAGGGCAAACTGCTAAACAGGAGGTCGAGGATGGGCAAGGGACGAGGCCTGCCGAAGAAAGGTATCAGTGCTGTTTGATTCCTTGACCTAGAACTATAGGGGCTTTCGCGCCGGAGGAACCTTTTCATAGTTCCTAGAACTACTTGTGGAAGATCCCGATTTTTTAGCGTGTTCGCCAAATGGTTTTAGTTCTAAGAACTCCGTTTGTGCAAACTAAATTAGCTCCTCCTTCAGAGTAGGGTCCAAAACAGTTCTATAGGAACTACCAGTGACGTTAATGCACGCTGATTGGCCAAACATTGGCATACAAAACACTGGCTACCCGTCATTTTTAAAAAGCAGAGTAAAAATATTTACTCCACGAACATGGAAAACAGCGATAATGGCTACCTGTTGTCTGCAGCATCCTGTTCTTTTCTCAGCCTCGATGATATGTAACACTGCAAGTTGTCATAAGAAATTTAGTCTCTTAGCCCAACTTTTTGCTCCGTGCAAGTTTTTTAAAGTTGGGTGGATTCTGTTTGTAAATGTTTTTATTGTTCAAAAATCATTCTAAAAGTAATTTCAGCTTTACCTTTCCTCTGTGTTGTACTTGTTATAATTGTGGTGTTGATATCCCTATTCTCATAGAATTAGAACAATAAATACAAATTTATAGTTATCGTTATAGTTAGCGTTCTTGGTGTCAACGGCACAACTACAAAGATAACTATATTATCGTCCACACCAATGTATGATAACATAATGTTTATTATAAGCACGCTGCAGTTTTGTCGTTTACCGCTTTAAATACTTAAGTTCTTTAATGTTTTTATTGTTCATCAGCTAAAAAAACGTTCTAAAAGTGATTCCACTTTACACTTGGTATTTAGATGCGTTTTGGTCGATCGGATCACAAGTGGACAACACTAAATACAGGTGTAAACGGGGTGTGAAAGGTTTTCAGTTTGTCCACTTTCAACCACTTCCAGAGGTAGTCGAAAACGCATTCGACTGGATTGCTTTCGTGGTGTAGCTTAGACGCTGATGTGGTCGAATGCGTTCGAGCAGCCACAAAAGACCGCCTACTCTCTGCCTACTGACCTACTACACGTGTAATCATTGCGAGACGTACAAGGACGCGCGCTTATCAGACGGGAACTTTTTAAACTTTGACAGGCCTTAGAAGTATTATTTTCTGATAACATGAAAAGAAACAACAGCAGTAAGCACAAACAGATGTAATATTAGTGTGCGATAAACTTTAGCCCTCCCGCTCGTGTTTTGACGCCGACAGAGGGATCCGCCCATTTACCCTCCTCTTGACGTAATCAGCACCACGGGGGGTAATCTGGTCGACAGTGGTCAGAAGAGATGGATTAAAACGCCAGGTGTAAACAGGCATGTGTCTCCATTGTCCACTTGTGATCCGATCGACCAAAACGCATCTTAAACAGGGCCTATATTGTTCTTCTGTGTCGTTATTGTTATAGTTGCGGTGTGGACTTGATTCTTATAGAATTAGAACGGTTATTAAAACGTAATAGTTATCGTTATAGTTAGTGTTCCCTATAGAACGCCAACTATAACGATAACTATATTAGTGTCCACACCAACGGACGATACAATTCTGTTTATTATAAGCACACGCTGCAGGATGGATTATCTTTGGTTGCAAGTGTTTTTAATCATTCATTAGCTTGAAAAAAAATCGTTCTGAATATGATTCCAACTATATTGTTCCTCTGTATCATTATCGTTATAGTTGTGGTTTGGCGTAATTTATTCTTGTAGATAGATTTAAAATGATTATTAAAACTTTATAGCTATCATTAAATTTACTGCTGTTGGCGTGAACAGCCCTTTTAGTCTGATCTTTTCTGTTTGGAATTTTGATATTTTGATTCAGTTGAACTTGGGATGCACGTAAATATCAATAAATTAGAATTTAGAGTTCTGGAAATCTGAAAATTCCGGAAGTCCAGTGCATGTGGGATTCATTTATATGAGTTCAGAGCACATGAAGTGTTGGCTTGGTTCTGTTCCAGCATCTGCTGTTTCATTTTAGCCAGTTACATGGTTAACAAACATCCGAGCGATTCTTCACACAAGCGGACTGACGCACTTCAGTAACCAAACTCCACCCACATTCACACATACGCTCATAACAGTCACTCCTATTCATTCAGTTGTTGTTTTGCCCAGTGTTGGTCCGTTGTTGAGGTTCATTCATTGCCCCTGAATGCAACAGACCTGAATTGATTTGGGAAAAGTCTGGCTTGCAGAAACGGCCTACATACGGTCAGCGTCAAGTACACTATATGTATGCTGACTAAGCTTTCAAAAAAACATTTTGACTCTACTCTCTTTGTGTCTAATGGTGATCGTTTAATCCTCTAGATGAGATTTGAAGTGATTTAGTTGTGACCTTTTCACCTCCCCCATCACCCACAAGATGACTTCGTGGCACACTTCTGTTTTTGATTCCCTCAGCGATGGCATATTCGGCCCTGTGTGTGTTATGTAATTGCTGGTTAAGTCAGCCTGAAGGGCAGGGCTGTTAGCTTTTTTTTGGCAAGACCCCTTAAGATGCAGACGTTGCAGTGAAAATGCTGTCGGTTTAGAAGTGCCATATGTAAGGTGGAATACTCCACTTCATCCATTGAGGCCTGAAAAGTGGATTACAGCATATTGACAATCTTCTTTGGAGGCTTTGTGGTTCAGGCTGAGCAGAAGCCAGTCGTGTTTTGCATTTAAATTGGAGATTACAAATTGGTAACAAATATTTTCATTGTCAAATATTAGTCTGACCAAAACATATCATAAATTATCCTGAATATTAAAAACAAAAACAAAAAAAATAAATGTTCTCTGTGATTAATTAGACAATATTAGGTATTTAAATTAATTCCATAAAAAATTTGAATCTAATTACAGTCCTAATTTTACCTTAATTGAATTTGGCTGTAATATAGGCCGTTAGGTGGTATTTTCAAAAGATTTTTTTTTTCTATAAAAAATCAAAAGAATCACCCAGGTTTGGAACATCGCGAGGATGTAGCAGAACATCTACATTAATAAAGGCCACGCTAAGCCTTGCGTGCATCAGTTTCTGTTTCTCGTTCAGTATCAGTTTGGTACTTGTGGTCAGAGCTCTGCACATATCGAGAGGTATGACAGCAGCTGTGAATTAAAGGGGCCCGGCTCTGTTTGGGGGAATCGTTTCAGAGGGGACGACCCTGTGCGGTTAACATGACAATGACAGGAACAGTATGTACTTTTAATTGGCTACTGCAGAAGGCACTGAAAGAGTCACATGGTTTTCTTTCTTCTTTCTGCTCTCTGTTGACATGATGTAATGTTATTCCAATGCATTTTATTGTTTTGAAAAGCTATTTATGTGTTTTGTATCCATAGGTGGGGCAGGGGGTAAAGGTGTATGGGGATCACCTGGGGAGGTTTATGATGAAGATGAAGTTGACGTTAAGGACCCCAATTACGATGCGGAGCAGGTAAGAGCCACACAGTATGCTTGCGTACGTTTTTTTTAAAGGAATAGTTCACCCTAAAATTAAAATTTGCTGAAAATGTATTCACCCTCAGACCATGCAAGATGTAGATGAGTTTTTCTTCATCAGATTTGGAGAAATTTAGAATTGCATCGCTTGCTCACCAGTGGATCCTCTGCAGTGAATGGGTGCCGTCAGAATGCAAACAGCTGATAAAAACATCACAATAATCCACAAGTAATCCACACCACTCCAGTCCATCAAATAATGTATTGTGAAGTGAAAAGCTGCGCATTTATAAGAAACAAATCCATCATTAAAGCATTTTAAATTTAAATCGTCGCTTCTGGCCAAAATATGGGTCCATTATCCATATTAATGCTTCTTCCAGTGGAGAAAGTTCTGATCCCCTGTTGTCCTTTCACATTAAAATCCACCCACATATTTGTTTAGAGATGTTTTAGACTGTTTTTGCTTATAAACGGTTCTTGATCTGTGCAGATTTTGCTTCTGATTCAGGCGAGACGAATTTTCATTGGAGAATTATGTATAGAGGACTTGTATTTTAGATGGAAGCAATGTTTTGTTTTTTTTCCAAGTTAAAAATTCCATAATTATGGCTTTGTTTCTTACAAACATGCAGCTTTTCACTTCACAAGACATTAACTGATGGACTTGAGTGTTGTGGATTATTGTAATGTTTTTATCAGCTGTTTGGACTCATTCTGACGGCACCCATTCACTGCAGAGGATCCATTGGTCAGCAAGTGATGGAATGCTACATTTCTCCAAATCTGCGTGTCCATTTTAACCATGAAACTGGCACACAATCCATCAAACTTTGTGTTTCTCCAGGAGAACTGCGTATATGAGACTGTCGTCCTCCCTCTGGATGGAGAGACGTTTGAGAAGACTGTCACTCCTATCGTTCAAGAGTACTTTGAGCACGGCGATGCTAATGAAGTGGCGGTGAGATTTATTACTGTGTTGTTGAATGAGGAGACGGCTTTTGCCCTTTCATATCTAATCAGTGCCGTGCAGTCCTGTGCGCTTATGAGTAAACAAACCTGAGGAACGCTGCATTATCATTATAATCAGAACATCTCGCTCTGTTCCTTCAGGAATTGCTTGCTGAGCTTAACCTGGGCAGCATGCGTGGCGACGTGCCCATGCTAGCTGTATCGCTAGCGCTGGAGGCCAAAGCCAGCCACAGGGAGCTGACGTCACGACTGCTCAGCGAGCTCTGCGGGCGAGTGCTCACAGCCGCCGACGTGGAGGCCTCCTTCCACAAACTGCTCAAAGAGCTGCCCGACCTGGTGCTGGACGCACCTGGGGCTCCGCAGGTAACATGCTACAGCTACATATATACACATTTACCTGTTTATTTAGTTTTGAAAGCCTTAGTTTGATTTTGATAAAGTTTACTATTAATGATTTCAGTTCCTTTTTTGGACCCTGCGGGAAAACAAAAACATTAATTTAATATTAAAAGTAATTTAATATTTCCAGTTGTTCATACAAGTGTATTTAATATAATATAATATTTTCACTTTTATTTAATTTTCAATTTATATAATATTATGTACTAACTATTTTAGTATATGTTAGTATTTATAATATGCTACTGTAAGAATATTAGTTTTATAGAATTAATAAAAAAGATAAATTACAATATGATACAATATTATTATACTTAAGTTATTAAGTTCTATAATATTGTACATTGTTTTATAATATTTATGACAATATGATCAGAAAGTGGACCAGGTTGAACAAAGAAATATTCAAATTATTTGTTAATATTAATTAGGGGTGTAAATCGGATGGTACGATATCGATTCTCATACCCAGTGATACGATATTTGCCGATACTTCGGAAAATTCTACGATACGATTCGATACAGGAGAATATCGATCGATATATATCGATATTATTATATTATATACCTATTTTAAACAACCATCTACATTTTTAATTCACAAATGCAACCAAAACATATAACATGAAAATGTATCTTACATTTTCACATGCTGTTCCTCAATTGGGACATTCACAACAAAAAATAGGCCTACACTTTAAAAAAAAAAAAAAAATTTTATATAATAATATTGAAAAAAAAAAATCAAGTCACACACAAGATCAGTAATCTTAAGATATGACAACAGTCAAGAAAGTCTTTTCAGGTTTCTGTGCTAAAATATGCAATGTGTGAAATAATGTAAATCCTCATTAGGAAAAAACACAAACGAGGTACTCTTGAAGGAAAAAATACATGAATGTAGAAAAATACAAAAATAAAGCTGTTAACTTTTTTTTTGGCTGCTACTATGGGCTCAGTGCTAAAAACCTTTTCTACAGATAACCAAATTACAAGCAATAGCAGAAAATAAATACAATATAACAAAGACACAAATTACATTTTTTTTTTTTCTTTTTTTAGAAAAAAACTTTCTCTGAAAAATCTTTTTCAGGTAGATCTAAAATAAATTTTCAGGAACAGAAATGTAATCAAATGTAAAATAACACTGGATAGTCTTCACTGTATAGATTAAATATTGATTAATCCTTATAAAAGTTGTTCAGTCAAAATCAGTGAGATTTTTTTCTTTATATATATATATACAGTATAATATCTGATATTAACATTTTTCTCTATGGCAGTTTTTAAAGTTAATTGTTTTTTTTTTTAAAGAAAAATGTTAGGAAAATTATATTTCGACAATATGAATGAAGTTTAATATGAATTAAATTGTTATTCACAATTGTTTGTATGACATTTAATCATGAGCCGCTCTAGTTGAGGTGCAGGTTGAATTTTTTGCCATGTAACATTTAGCACAGTTTCTAAGCTGCGCGGTGCATCTCTCTGCGCTGCATGTTTACTTAACTAAAAGCGTGTTTGGTAAGCTGCGGTTGACACTCTTTCTCAACTGTTTACGTTAGGACATAGACCTAACTGACTGCGTTTACTAGGATATTCGCCAAGGCGCACATGTTGATGTGGACATAGGCCTAACTGACTGCGTTTACTAGGATATTCGCCAAGGCGCACATGTTGATGTAATTTGGTCAGTATTTGTTCATCCATGCACAAAAAAGCGGAAGGGAGCTCAATTAGTTATTAGCGTGCTGTCGATGCGGCTGTCTGTATGCGTGCTCTTTGGATGTGTGCGCGTGTCACTGCGCGCTGAAAACTTCTCACAAGCGCTCGACACTTCCGTCAATTATCCCAAGCGTCTTTTACATTCGCCCTTCAAGCAGTCTTATCGTCCTGACACGTGAGTTTGAACGAGAATGCACACATTGGTGGTAATGCATAGACAGACATTGGTGAAAATGTGGACAGTGTCAAAATAAGGTGCCTATTTATAGCTACTACAGATACCGATATTTTACGTGTGGCATCGATACATTGTATCGGTAGACATTTAATCGATGTATCGATCCCTAATATTACACCCCTAATATTAATATATAATGATATAAGTAATATATTTAATATATAATATCTAATTGTATGTGTATATATATATATATATAAGAATTAATAATGTGTTTCTTGCAGCTCATTCCCGGCGCTGGATTTCATCAGAAGCACTTGGGTTTTGAATGGGGTCCTGGAGATCTGTCAGTGTATGAGACAAACTACAAACTACAAGGTATTCATATCCACACTGGAAAGACTCTTTACTCTGGGATGAGGAAATGAAAGCTGTCAAAATCCTCATCAGTGTTTGTATTCCTTATGAATTAAATTGTTATTCACAATTGTTTGTATGACATTTAATCATGAGCCGCTCTAGTTGAGGTGCAGGTTGAATTTTTTGCCATGTAACATTTAGCACAGTTTCTAAGCTGCGCGGTGCATCTCTCTGCGCTGCATGTTTACTTAACTAAAAGCGTGTTTGGTAAGCTGCGGTTGACAATGAAAACTCTGTGGTCGGAGCGTCTGGTGGTGCAGATGAGCCAGTCAGAAGAGACTTTCAGCTGTTTCCTTTGGCTTCATCGAAACACCAGAGCTTGTGCTTCTGTCTGGCTGTGTGCAGAATGCTGGCTCAGCGCTGTGCCTCAAACACACTGTCTGCTCTACAAACACCTCTCCTGTCAGCCTTCGCTCCAAACACCAGAGCCAATGTCGCTCCAGCAGCAGCCCTTTCCTGCCCTTAAAAACCAATACAGTCTGAATACAAAGGGTATATGTGCCAAAACGACACGTGAACAAATATTGACCTCCGACTGCATTAGTATGAGCTGATATGTGTTAATGCATTATCTGACTGTTTCCTCCAGCTGCGCACACGACTGCACTGTTTACAGTACGACACACAAATCCAATGGCATTTAAAAAAGGGAACTTAAGGGGCTTCTTAAAAAATACTTTTCAAGTGAAATTCTGCTGTTACGTGATTCAGTTCCTTTTCTGTATCACATGAGCGGTTTCTGTAGGTGTAAACAAGAAATATGGAAATGCTTTCAGTGGAAAGCTCTTGAAATGAGTGAACTTTCACTGGAAAAAAATACCCTTTTTTTAGATTTGAAAGCTTTGGTTTGATTTTGATATATTTTACTATTAATGATTTCAGTTCCTTTTTTGGACCTTGTGGGGGGGAAAAACACAAATGACAATTTAATATTAAAAGTAATTGTTATATTTCCAGTTGTCCGTACAAGTGTTTTTAATATAATGTTACTTTTTATTTAATTTCCAATTCAATATAATTTAAATATAATAATTATGTAATATACTAATTATAGTATATGTTAGTATTTATAATTGTAGATTAAATAAAATTACAATATATTACAATATTATTATACTTAAGTTCTCTAATATTATATATATATATATATATAGCATTATTATATTTATGACGATATGATCAGAAAGTGGACCAGGTTGAACACAGAGAAATATGCCAATTCTTTGTAAATATTTTAATATTTGAGATAGAATGAGTGATCTTTAATCTTTTCCTTAAATGACAGTGCAATTAGAAAATGGAACAAGAAATATTAATTAATATTTAATTTTTTTAATAATCCTTATTTTAGAAGAAATGTAACTTAAGAAGAAATTAAGTGTATATTATAAGATATATGACTTAAAAAGAATAACTTAGTTTATATTTAGTTGTTAAATAATCTTTATTTTATTCAGGACCATGTGGTGTGAAAATAGACAAAAGTTGCCAAATAGTTGTAAAAAAGTAATGTTAAAATATATGTATATTATTTTAAAATGTAACATTTTAATATTCATATTAAAAATTACTTTTTAATAATATTTCATATTTTTATTATTTGTCAAAGTAATAAAAACAATTCATATAGGCCTATTTGAATTATAAATTATTCAGTTCCCTTTTTTGTCAATAAGTGATAATTACCTGAAAATTATTTTTTCCATGACACTATGAATGGTAAACATACCAAAAAATAACTAATTTTAATATATAATACATAACATTTTTGTAAAAATAAATAAATTACTGTGTGATTGGAAAAT
Source organism: Sinocyclocheilus rhinocerous (assembly GCF_001515625.1). Taxonomy (NCBI): domain Eukaryota; kingdom Metazoa; phylum Chordata; class Actinopteri; order Cypriniformes; family Cyprinidae; genus Sinocyclocheilus; species Sinocyclocheilus rhinocerous. The sequence goes on from NW_015654568.1 coordinate 344,149, forward strand.
GCACCAAGATTAAAGTTGATCAAGCATTTGTAAATATTTTACTATTATAAAAATATTTAATATAAAATGTTAAATAATTCAAATATTTTTTATCTTTACTATTTGTCAATGTTTTCAAGAGCCTCATAGGAAAAATCATAGGCCTATTTATAAATTATTTATTCATTTATTTTGTTGTTGTTGTTTATTTTTCATCCTGTGAACATGGTGGGTTTCTATGGAAGTGTTTTGAGCTGAAAGCTCTATTGGAAAATGCACCAAGATTAAAGTTGATCAAGCATTTGTAAATATTTTACTATTATAAAAATATTTAATATTGCAATTATTTAATATAAAATGTTAAATAATTCAAATATTTTTTATCTTTACTATTTGTCAATGTTTTCAAGAGCCTCATAGGAAAAATCATAGGCCTATTTATAAATTATTTATTCATTTATTTTGTTGTTGTTGTTTATTTTTCATCCTGTGAACATGGTGGGTTTCTATGGAAGTGTTTTGAGCTGAAAGCTCTCAGAATGAGTGATCTTTAGCTGGAAATGTTTAACTTTTGTCTTACAGATGCTCGGTCAGTTCATCGCTCGAGCCGTCGCAGACAACATCCTCCCAAAAAGCTTCATAGATGGCTACAAAGGACGAGTGGACAGTGAATACGCCAGGTACTGAGTGTTTTCCTCTCAGCGCGTCTCCTCTGTGTTTTGATGGCGAGTTTGACGTGGGTTTGTGTCGTTGATCAGATCGGCTCTGGATCGCGCGGCCGTGCTGCTGAGAATGAGCCGATGGACCGGCCTGCGCTTCGACAGCCTCTGGGGCTCAGGCGGCGGCCAGAGACCTGTCAATCAACTCATCAAAGAGGCAAGGACACACCCATGCGCCACCTGCGACCTTGTATAACATCTGGAAGATTTTACAGCATATTAAGCATCAACACATGCATTCGGCCTCTAACTTCAGATTGCATGATGGCTGTTGTTGCAGGTTAACCTGCTGCTGAAGGAGTTTCTGTTATCAGGAGACACGGTGGAAGCCGAGCGCTGCTTGAGAGAACTGGAAGTCCCACATTTCCACCATGAGTTCGTTTATGAGGTAACAACGGCAACAAAACAGGGATTTAAGTGGAAAGTCTGAGCCTGATTGTAAATTTTTTGCTGTTTTTTCAGGCGGTTATCATGGTTCTGGAGTCTAAAGGCGACAGGACGCTTCAGATGATCCTGCAGTTGCTGAAGTCTCTCTGCGCCTCCACGGTCATCACTGTGGACCAGTTGAGACGGGTATGACTCCACCTGCTGGTCAGTGTGGATCACTGCAGCTTTAAAAGCACATCTACAGTGAATGCTGTCCTCTTGCAGGGATTTGAGAGGGTGTATCTGGACATGGCAGATCTCAGTATTGACGTGCCGTGTGCGTACTCGCTCCTGGAGCAGTTCGTGGAGCAGAGCTTTAACGCCGGGGTCATCGATAAAAAGCTCCGAGACCTCTGTCCTTGTCGGTGAGTGGGGTGTGTTTGTTTTTTGTTTTAACTGTATTTTTAAATTACAATAATAATAATATATTATTATATATAAATATATATTTAGGAAAAGTAGTAATGTATAAAATTAGATATATTGTTATTATTACTGCATCAAAATAATTTCCCCTTAATAAACTTAGTTTTCATTGTTGTCTGAATATTCTATGGAAAAAAGCCGCTAAAAGGGTGTGAAAGTTGCTAAATCTAGTGCTAAAGTCGCGCTCGTGTGTGTGAGACGCGGGAGCTGATGGCAGGGGGTGGGTGGATATTTGTGGCGGTTAATGTGGATAAGTGGATGAGTTCTTCTGAGTCATCACGTTCTATTAGTTCTACAGCTTCAGTTTCGGAACTTTCACGCTTAGTAACACATACAGCTGTTCCCTCAACACAGTGCAACAGTGAAAAGGGACCCCTTTCAAACAGTG